>NC_079495.1:117575835-117638712 GCF_030052815.1 Hevea brasiliensis
AATGGGCTGAAAAATGAAGAAAAAATGAGAACTCTCTCCCTCATCTTCTTCCTTGCCGTCACCCCTCCTCCATAGCTAACCATAAACAAGCTTTTCAAAGCTTGATCTCCCTAGCTTTTACACAACTAAACCCCATATTCCCAACACAAAAAAGTGTTCTTACACCTTGGAGAGTCTTTTGGGAGCAAAAAGAAAAGGAAAGGAAGAACCCTAACAAGTGGGAAACTTCACTCCATTAGAGGTTAGTGACCTAACCTTGGTTTTCACTTTAAATTCATGTTTAAGGACTATGAATGAGTATAAATTACAAAGAAATTTATGAAATACCATTTGTATGCCATCCCTAAATTTCGGCAGCCTTGGTTGGGGTGAGATTGTGATGATTTTTATGGAGTTAAAATGGTAGTATGGCTGCCCACAATATATATCTCTTAAGTGGATTGATGAAATACAATGATAATGCATGGTTTGTAATGTTTGAGTTAGAGTTTGGGGTGGAAAATGAGACTTTGATCATGTGATGATGATAGTAGGTTTTAATGGTCAATTAGTGACCATTTGGTTTTGTTTGAATAAAAAATGAAGTGAATTGTGTAGTGGGATTTGAGTTTGGTGCGGCTGCCCTTGGTGACCTGCAGGACTGGGTATGAGTCCAGCAGGTTTGGGCAGCAATAACTGGAATTGTAGAGGTTTAATTGGTGCAAGGCCAATTGGACATGAAACTAGACACATAATGGTACAACTTTGGTGAAGAGACCATGCCCAGAAAACCAAACCAAGTTGACCAAAAGTTTGCTCTAATCCGGGTGACCTGCATTCTACCTGAGCAGAATGACTAAATGAATAGTATTTAGTCATTTGGCCATAACTCAGTATAGAAAAGTCCAATTGACCTAAAATTTTACCAGCAAATAGCTGAGATATATACCAACAACTTTCATGAAGAAACCTAACCCAAATTATGACCATAACATTTTCAAAAAGTGACCTAAAGTCACTGCTCCTAACACTGTAGAATTGGTCAGTCCAGAAATTCTGGAAAAATCATAATCCGGCCAGTTGTGGTTTTTGGGCCATAACTTGAGTTACAAAACTTCAAATGGAGTGATTCAAAAAAGGAAATGAAACTAGACAAAATAAAGAACAACTTTCATATTGATCATTTTGCCAAATTCCCACTGCAAAAATGACTAATGGAACAGTAAAGCTAAAGCATGAAAACTGAAAATTCTGTCCAATTAACATTAAGTTTAGAAATGGTATTGGCAATCAATACCAACAATTTTAGAATGCAAAATGTGGTATGTTGAGAGTATGAGAACCAATGTACCTATTGTCTATGCAAAAGTCAACATTTTAGTTGACCAATGAAATGAATAGTAACACCTAAACTTAAATTTCAAGAATTGTAAAGTTTAAAAGTGTAACATGCCCTAGTACACCTAGTAAGATTGGTTTGGATAGGTTGGCATGCCAATAGGGTTCTGTTAGCAGTACTGCATATGGCTTCAAGCCATTCTGTGTTTCATGGCTTCCCATGCCATTCTGTGACATAATAGCCTTTGGCTATGTTATTTGAGTTGTTACACTCGTGTTTTATCCCTGATGATTACTACAGTTTATTAGCTGTTCTGTTGCACACTGGGAGACACAATGTGACTGATGGTGTGATGGTCTGAGGTACTTAGTACCCAGTGCCAGTTTACCCGTTTATCCAGTCCAGTCAACTAATATGGGTTACTCGGGCAATGATAATAAATTTTATCAAATTTTAATCGAATAATATTACAATAAATATCAGAAATTAAGTCTACCCAAAAATGTAATTATACATTCTGCATATTTATTTTATTTATTTTATTTTATTTTATATTGTCACCACTAAGCAGAATTGCTTAGCGCGTCGCTTTTGCTACGCGCAGGTACTGGAGATCTAGCTGGGGAGCCCAGCAGACATTATACCGGGTGAACTTTCAGACCTGCATCCGGAGTCCAGAGTCACCTCACATCTGCAGTGCACATGGTAGGACATTAGGACTTTAGGGTAGCATTTTGTATTTTGTAGTTTGTATTAGTTTTAGATTGTAACTATAAACTCTTGAAATTATTTGATGATGTAAATATATGAAATTTCATGTTATTGAAATTTTCTGTATAATGTATGTGGAAAAATGAAATATTGAGAAATATGTATAAATGTGCTTCAAGTGATGAAGTGAACAGAAAAGTTCTGAAAATAGTATTGAGATTTTGAGATTGATTTGAAATGTGTGTAATGGAGTTCTGGATTTGGAAAATTATACTGGAAGTGTCTTTTAAACAGATTCAGAAGAATTGTTTTTCCAATTTACAGCCGACACTCTGCCGGATTTTCTATAAAAATTTCGAAAAAATTCAGATTTATCAAAAATTATAAATAAATGAATTAAAAGGGATGAATTGTAATTAAAATATGAATTGGTGCTCCGGCACACTAAGTGGCATAACTTGCTCGGCTACACTGTAGACGGGTAAAGGGTATCACACTTTTTTTGAACTATTTTAAAGATAAAACATCTAAATCACTGAAGTTGTCAAATTTCAATTAAAAATAAATTTATATTAAGAAATTATTGAAATAATTAGATTTGTTTTCTGAGAAAATATATTTCCTTAAAATTTAATTATTTTTCTTAAGATTTTTTTTACCACATTCTCCATTTTTTCAGATGATTGTGGATTATTTTATAAATTCTTCATAAACTAATGAGCACATATTTTATTTTACAACATTAAACTTTGCTTCTAGATAAAGCAAAGGACACTTAGATTGAACTTATGTAATTAGATTGATGAAACATCTACAGTTGTTCCTCGTAGAATAACCAGGGTATCTCACCCACCAGTGAGATATGGTTTCCTTAATGACGAAGAACAAGAGTTGTATACTCATGAAGAAGTAGATCATGGAGATGATCCACTTACCTATGAAGAAGCTATATCAGATATAGACTCTTCAAAATGGATTAATGCTATGAAATCCAAGATTGATTCCATATATAAGAATCAAGTTTGGGATCTTGTTGACCCACCTGAAGGTATTGTACCTATAGGGAACAAATGAGTTTTCAAGAAGAAAATTGGTTCTGATGGAAAGGTAGAGACCTATAAAGCAAGGCTAATAGCGAAAGGGTTTCACCAAAGGCAAGGAATCGACTATGAGGAGACTTTCTCGCCTTTTGCCATGCTTAAATCAATTAGGATTCCATTAGCAATAGCTGCATACTATGATTATGAGATTTGGCAGATGGATGTCAAAACATCTTTTCTCAATGGATACATTGAAGAAAACATTTTCATGGAACAACCTAGGGGTTTTGAATCCCAAGATGGTTCCAAAGTGCGCAAGCTAAAGCGATCCATTTATGGGTTAAAACAAGCTTCGAGGAGTTGGAACATCCGTTTTGATGAAGCCATTAAGTTATTTGGTTTTATAAAAAATGAGGATGAACCATGTGTATATAAGAAGGTTAGTGATAGTGCCATCACTTTTCTTATTTTATATGTGGATAATATTCTATTGATAGGTAATGACACAGGTGTGTTGACAACTGTAAAGGTATGGTTGTCAAATACATTCTTCATGAAAGACTTAGGGGAGACAACCTATATTCTTGGGATTCGCATCTATACAGATAGAGCGAAAAGAATAATTGGTTTATCCTAAAGTCTATACTTGGAAAAGGTGTTAAAGAGGTTTAACATGCTTGATTCCAAGAGAGGATTGTTACCAGTGAGACATGGTATCCACCTTTCTAAAGAGATGTCTCCAAAGACACCTGAAGAAAGAGATAAAATGGCCAGGATTCCATATGCTTCGACTATTGGAAGTTTGATATATGCAATGTTGTGTACTAGGCCGGATATCGCATATACTGTTAGTTTGACTAGCAGGTATCAATCCAATCCAGGTTTGGAACACTGGATAGCTGTCAAGAATATCCTTAAGTACTTGAGAAGAACTAAGGATTTATTCTTGATTTATGGAGGTGGAGACTTACAGTTGGATGGTTATACTGATTCTGATTTCCAATCAGATATCGTTGATAGAAAGTCTACCTCTGGGTATGTGTTCATTTGTAATGGAGGTGCAGTCAGCTAAAAGAGTTCCAAACATAGTGCGAATGTAGATTCCACTACAAAGGCTGAGTATATTGCTGCATCAGATGCTGCAAAAGAAGCTGTTTGGATATAAGAAACCCCGGTCTCACCACACATAGAAAGGCGCTACCACATTATCAGAGAGATAGTTGGGCAAGGCGATATAGCCATGCAGAAAATAGCATCAGCTGAAAAATCCAGCTGATCCATTCACTAAGCCTTTGTCACAAGCTCAGTTAGACCGACATCTTGAGAAGATGGGTCTAAGGTATTGTAATGAATGGCTCTAGTGCTAGTGGGAGATTGTTAGTAGTATGCCCTAGAGCATATCATTTAGTATGTATCTTGTACATGTTTTATCAATAAAAGGTATTTTCACTTTTTCATTTACATAATATATTTATGTGTAATAGAAAAGGTCCATTGATATTTTGTTAGAAATTCTATTCTTAAGTTATTAAGAATATGAGTGACAATATTTCCAGCACAAAGTATCATAAATAGGTTCACAATCGAGGATACTTCACAATAAGGACATGACTTATCCATAAAGATTGTAATCATGTTTGTTCCCAAGTTATTTATATGAGATGTAAGTAAGATGGAATGGTGAGTCTCATGCCATATAACAAATGAACACATGGAGTTTACTCTTGTCAATGCATTGTCATAAATCATATCAGTGCATATAATCTTTAGACTTGCGATAGCACAGTTATCTTGTATATAGGTGGTTTGAGTTTGATACTGCTTTCATACTTGTACTGTGTATGGGTATATGGGCATGTGTTGGCTCCTACTAGTTATATATATGGAGGTAGGTGTTGATCAAGATGAAATCTGTTCCTCTAAGTAAATAGAGATAAAATCCTATGTTCATTTAATTGTTCTTAATATTTCAAGTTCCTGGGCAGGACAGATAGATTTATTCAGAAAAGAGTTTCTAATGAGAAAATCTTTTTAATCAGGAACTAGAATTAAAAGAGAACATAATATTCATAGCAAATGGGGTTTGACATAAACCTGGGGTTTGACATAAACCATGACTTCAGCTCGAATTGGGATTTTGTAACAGAGAGATTCTAGTGCATGGTAACATATGATTATAGGTTCATTTAAGGTAAACCTTATTATTGATTGGGTGGCCATGGCATGCTATGCTAAATATTAACCATGGTCTATGAGGTGCATAAAATGATTTAGATAAATCATTTATGGTAAGAAAGAGTTCTAATGATATTAAGAGTTGATATCATGTCTCATTGCCAATTAGTGATAAGCCTAGTAAGTCACACACATACACAAGTAATCACCAAATTAAATATGATTTAATTAATTAATTAAAGAGTTTAATTGATTAATTAAATAGGTTTGGTTTGCAATTAGATTGCAAAGTTCCTAGCATGGCTTGAAACCAAATCTAGGTTATTGGATGTATAGTATAAGTTAAATTTATATTTAAAGTGTTTAATTATGAATTTAATTAATGAGAAATTAATTAATAAAGATTAATTAATTAATTTATATTTGATATAAATTGATTAGAAGAAGAGAAATAATTATTTTGGGTTGAGAACTCAAAATTAAGACACAGGGGTATTTTGGTCATTTCACAGGGTGACATGTGGCACCATGAGATGGTGACACATGGCACTACACATAAGCTTGCCATATGTCTTTTAATCATGTAAGATGATCAAAGTCAAGATTAAATATAGGTTTGACACTTGGCACAATGTGATTGGGTCAATTAAACCTAGAACCAATCAGAAGGTGACATGTGGCAAGAATTTTAAGTGATGACCTAGCTATATAAGTGTTATTATGAAAGAGTAAAACGTGTGGGCTGCTGTTCTTCTTTGGTGCCGCCACTCAAAGAACATCTCCCCTCTCTTCTTCTTCATCTCTCATCAATTCAAAGAGATTAGTAAACAATCTCTTTAATTAAAAATACTAGAAATTATTTCTAGTGTCCTGTTTACATCTGTAATCTCTCAAAAGGCAAAACTTGATTTTCTAATTCATAGAAAAAGCTTTAGAAGCTGTTCAAGGGCTGCCATAGGTGATCTTGGTGTGGACAAGCTAGAGGGACAACATCTGGTGTCCTAAAGAAGCATCCCAAAGGTGCCAAACACACTGCAGTACATCAAAAGGTTAGTGCACTTGTTCTTGATCTAATCTAGGGTTCTAATAATTAATCTGATTAATTCTAAAATCTTAAATGGCAAATGTAGATCCAAAAATATATTAAAAGAGTTTTAATAAGTTGTTTATCATTGAAATTAAATAGATAAAAATAAATCTTGCATGATGCATGTGACCCTAGATGAAAAATTTTGAATTGCAATGATCTAAACTTGTGTTTTTCATGCTTCTGCTCCTTCAATTGGTATCAGAGCCACTATATTTGTCATTTAGATTGTTGATTATATAATTTTATTGTGTGATTTGATCATGAGATGATTGATCATTGCTGGTTGCAATGAGAAAAGGTGGCAGCTTGGATTGGAGTCCATGTGTGTGCAAGGTTTGTTCATTCCTAATGGTGCACATGGTTTTGGGCAATGCTTGTGCAATTATTATATGATCTAATGCTCATAAATATGTCCATTTTATGTCTAATTAAATTGTTTAATTAGAGTTTTAATCACACAATTAAATTTTGATTCAAATTTGAATTTTTAAAATTGTTTGAATGTGATTCAAATCTGAATTTTAAAAGTTGTTTGATTGTGATTCAAATATGAATTTTTAAAATTGTTTGAATGTGATTCAAATCTGAATTTTTAAAGTTGTTTGAATGTGATTCAAATATGAATTTTTAAAAGTTGTTTGAATGTGATTCAAATCTGAATTTTTAAATTTGTTTGAATCATATTCAAATCTGAATTTTTAAGTTGAATATGAGATATTCAATTTAATTTAAGTATGTATGTTTTATTTAATTGTTAAATAGTGATATGCATGATAGATGATCATGAACTATAAAAGACCAATGTGATTGGATTTATTTCTTTTATGTTTCTTTGGGTTGTAAATTAATTAATTTATTTTAATTTATTTTTGGGCATGTATTATTAAGGTTGTAATAATTTTGGATTGTAATTTCATTTATTTAGTTCTTGTTAATTTGCCTTGGTATGCCAAGGATTACTATGTAATTGGATTGCAAGAAGATCAAGGAGGTCAAGAGCATTGGTGGGACCAGTGGGAGGAATTCAAGATCAAGTGTTGATTATGTATTCCTTTAGCAACTCTTGTAAAATGAATGAATGAAATGCACCTAGGAATGCCCTGATTCAATTCTTGGTGGCTCAGAATTAAATCCCTTAGAAAATCCGTGATCATACCATATTTACTGTTTATCTATGAATGCATGAGATATATGGGAATGTATGCAAGTATATGATATATGCATGCTAAATGGATAATGTGCAAAGTGAGACCATAATAATAATTAGGACGACCACAAAATCTTCCAAACAAATGATTAAGTTGGATATGCTATAATTAAAGTAATTATAACATGGGCCCTCCATTGAAGTAATTATTTTAAGAAATTTTAAATACTTGCAAATGATACAATTAATTTAAGAGATTTTCTTAAGAATAATTGTTAAGCATGAGATGTTGTAAATATGTAAATGGTTTGGTGGCCAATATTGAATGTACCTGAGGACAGTAAAATTATTTGCATAATTACTGGCTCAATAGGATCAACTTAACTAATGCAAGATAAGTCAATAATGGATGTATCTGAGATTTTGAGCATTAGGGGCTAGATAAAGGATTGAACCTCACATGAGATGTGATGGGCAAGGAGTTGCTCACTTATAGTTTATTGTAATTTCAATAATGGATGTGCCTGAGGATGATCAATAGGATTATAAGAATTCAATTACCCACTACAAATCCATCCAACTAGGATTTTCATTTTCTACTTTGGAAGTGTAGGATTCGCTAAGTTAGTGGGAGGACCAATTTGATTAAAA
Organism: Hevea brasiliensis; assembly: GCF_030052815.1. Classification (NCBI taxonomy): domain Eukaryota; kingdom Viridiplantae; phylum Streptophyta; class Magnoliopsida; order Malpighiales; family Euphorbiaceae; genus Hevea; species Hevea brasiliensis. The sequence goes on from NC_079495.1 coordinate 117,583,968, forward strand.
GACCATAATCATTTTAGTTAATTACATGATACATTTACTAATTAATCTGGTTATTTTATGCAGTTAATTTTCTGATAATAATGAGCACAGAACAACCACCACCATCCAATATTCTTGTAAGCATACTTGATCGCAATAGGTTAACAGGACCTAATTTATCTGATTGGCTAAGAAATTTGAAACTTGTCCTAAACCTTGAACATATAGGATATGTTCTAGACTCAAATGTTTCTGGTCCCTTACCTCCAGAGGCCTCTCAAGAGGAATATGAAACTTTGGACAAGTGGAAGGAGTATGATATGAGAGCGAAATATTACATGCTTGCTTCTATGAGTAATAAGTTATAGAAGCAGCATGAGAACATGCAGAGTGCGAGTGAGATCCTCTTTCACCTACAAGAGTTGTATGGTGAGCACAGCAGGAATGCTAGATATGAGATATCTAGACAGCTATTCCGCATGAGGATGTCTGAGGGACAGAATGTTGGGGATCATGTCTACAAGATGATTCGGCTGATTAAGCAGTGGGAACATCTTGACTTTAACATGGATTTCCAACTGCAGACGGATTTGATCCTTCAGTCCCTTCCTGAGTCATTTGGTAATTTTGTGATAAATTTTCATATGACTAAATAGGAATGCACCTTAGCTGGTTTACTCAACATGTTGGTTATTGCCCAAAAGAATATGGTGGGCAATAAAGGAAAAGAGGTACTTTTGATTGCATCTTCTGCTGCTGGAAAGTCTAACAAGAAGAAGGGCAATAAGAAAAAGAAACCTTAGATTCCTAGTCCTTCCAAGAAAATAGCTAAACAGAAAGGGAAGATCAAAGCTGACAAAGGCGCAGGAAAGTGTTTCTACTGCCCAGAGTATAGCAATCTAAAAGAGTGCAATGCCATGATGAAAATCAACTCAAGTTCAAAATATATTTGGCACTTAAGTTAGGTCATGTTACAGAAGATAGGATTGCAAAGCTGGAGAAAATGAGGATTTTATCTTCATTAGGTTTTGGACCTACTCCAACTTGTGAATTCTGACTTCAAGGCAAAATGACTAGATCACCCTTTGTTGGATAAGGACTAAGAGCTGAAAATATTTTGGAGCTAATACATAGTGATGTATGTGGTCCATTTAAAGAAATGGATAGAGGCATTTTTCATTACTTTATTACCTTTACTAATGATAAATCAAGGTGTGGGTATTTATGTTTGATGAAATACAAACATGAATCCTTTGAAAAGTTCTAAGAATTTAAATCTGAAGTAGAAAATCTGAAGTAGAAAATCAAACAGAAAAAAGTATTAAAGCTCTTCGATCAGATCGTGGAGGTGAATACTTGAGTACCGAATTTGATGAATACTTAAGAGAGCATGGCATTATTTCCCAGCTGACTCCTCCAGGAACACCACAGCTGAATGGTGTATCTGAAAGGAGAAATCGTACCCTATTGGATATGGTATGTAGTATGATGAGCTATACTGATATGCCAATCTCCTTTTGGGGATTTGCATTAGAATCAGCTTTGCATATTCTGAATAGGATTCCATCAAAATCAGTATCTTCCACACCTTATGAGATATGGCATGAATGAAAACCAAGTCTTAAGCATGTTAAGATTTGGGGTTGTCCAGCTTATATCAAAAAGCTGAACACTGATAAATTGGAAACTAGACCAGAAAAGGGTCGATTTGTTGTATATCCAAAAGATAGTTTTGGATATTATTTTTATTTACCTACATCACAAAAGGTTGTGGTAAGTAGAGATGCCACATTTCTTGAACAACAGTTTGTTCAAGAAGGAGGCAAAGGAAGGCAAATAGAGTTAGAATTGGAGAATTCTAACCAACCAACAGATCAAATGGATATAGATCCATCTAGTCAACCTATACCTATTGATGAAACATCTACAGCTGTTCCTTGTAGAACAACCAGGGTATCTCACCCACCAGTGAGATTCCTTCATGAAGAAGAACAAGAGTTGTATACTCATGAAGAAGTAAATCATGGAGATGATCCACTTACCTATGAAGAAGCTATATCAGATATAGACTCTTCAAAATAGATTGATGCTATGAAATCCAAGATTGATTCTATGTATAAGAATCAAGTTTGGGATCTTGTTGACCCACCTGAAGGTATTGTACCTATAGGGAACAAATGGGTTTTCAAGAAGAAAATTGGTTCTGATGGAAAGGTAGAGACCTATAAAGCAAGGCTAATAGCGAAAGGGTTTCGCCAAAGGCAAGGAATCGACTATGAGGAGACTTTCTCACCTTTTGCTGTGCTTAAATCAATTAGGATTCTATTAGCAATAGCTGCATACTATGATTATGAGATTTGGCAGATGGATGTCAAAATATCTTTTCTCAATGGATATATTGAAGAAAACAATTTCATGGAACAACCTAGGGGTTTTAAATCCCAAGATGGTTCCAAAGTGTGCAAGCTAAAGCGATCCATTTATGGGTTAAAACAAGCTTCGAGAAGTTGGAACATCCGTTTTGATGAAGCCGTTAAGTCATTCGGTTTTATCAAAAATGAGGATGAACCATGTGTATATAAGAAGGTTAGTGATAGTGCCATCACTTTCCTTGTCTTATATGTGGATAATATTCTGTTGATAGGTAATGACACAGGTGTGTTAACAACTGTAAAGGTATGGTTGTCAAATACATTCTTCATGAAAGACTTAAGAGAGACAACCTATATTCTTGGGATTCGCATCTATACAGATAGAGCGAAAAGAATAATTGGTTTATCCCAAAGTCTATACTTGGAAAAGGTGTTAAAAAGATTTAACATGCTTGATTCCAAGAGAGGATTGTTACCAGTGAGACATGGTATCTACCTTTCTAAAGAGATGTGTCCAAAGATACCTGAAGAAAGAGAAAAAATGGCCAGGATTTCATATGCTTTGGCTATTGGAAGTTTAATATATGCAAAGTTGTGTACTAGGCCGGATATCGCATATGCTGTTAGTTTGACAAGCAGGTATCAATCCAATCCAGGTATGGAACACTGGATAGCTGTCAAGAGTATCCTTAAGTACTTGAGGAGAACTAAGGATTTATTCTTGATTTATGGAGGTGGAGACTTGCAATTGGATGGTTATATTGATTTTGATTTCCAATCAGATATCGTTGATAGAAAGTCTACCTCTGGGTATGTGTTCATTTGTAATGGAGGTGCAGTCAGTTAAAAGAGTTCCAAACAGAGTACGACTGCAGATTCCACTACAAAGGCTGAGTATATTGCTGCATCAGATGCTGCAAAAGAAGCTGTTTGGATATAAAAAACCCCGATCTCACCAGAAATCCAAACACATAGAAAGGCGCTACCACATTATCAGAGAGATAGTTGGGCAAGGTGATATAGCCATGCAGAAAATAGCATCAGCTGAAAAATCCAGCTGATCCATTCACTAAGCCTTTGTCACAAGCTCAGTTAGACCAACATCTTGAGAAGATGGGTCTAAGGTATTGTAATGAATGGCTCTAGTACTAGTGGGAGATTGTTAGTAGTATGCCCTAGAGCATATCATTTAGTATGTATCTTGTACATGTTTTTATTAATAAAAGGCATTTAGTATGTATCATTTAGTATGTACCTTATTACTGATTGGGTGGCCATGGCATGCTATGCTAGGTATTAACCATGGTCTATAAGGTGCATAAAATGATTTAGAGAAATCATTTATGGTAAGAAAGAGTTCTGATGATATTAAGAGTTGATATCATGTCTCATTGTCAATTAGTGATGAGCCTAGTAAGTCACACACATACACAAGTAATCACCAAATTAAATATGATTTAATTAATTAATTAAAGAGTTTAATTGATTAATTAAATATGTTTGATTTGCAATTAGATTGCAAAGTTCCTAGCATGGCTTGAAACCAAATCTAGGTTATTGGATGTATAGCATAAGTTAAATTTATATTTAAAGTGTTTAATTATGAATTTAATTAATGAGAAATTAATTAATAAAGATTAATTAATTAATTTATATTTGATATAAATTGATTAGAAGAAGAGAAATAATTATTTTGGGCTGAGAACTCAAAATTAAGACATAGGAGTATTTTGGTCATTTCACAGGGTGACATGTGACACTATGGGATGGTGACACATGGCACTACACAGAAGCTTGCCATATGTCTTTTAATCATGTAAGATGATCAAAGTTAAGATTAAATATAGGTTTGACACTTGGCACAATGTGATTGGGTCAATTAAACCTAGACCAATCAGAGGGTGACATGTGGCAAGGGTTTTAAGTAATGACCTAGCTATATAAGTGTTGTTATGAAAGAGTAAAACGTGTGGGCTGCTGTTCTTCTTTGGTGCTGCCACCTAAAGAACATCTCCCCTCTCTTCTTCTTCATCTCTCATCAATTCAAAGAGATTAGCAAACAATCTCTTGAATTAAAAATACTAGAAATTGTTTCTAGTGTCCTGTTTACATCTGTAATCTCTCAAAAGGCAAAACTTGATTTTCTAATTCATAGAAAAAGCTTTAGAAGCTGTTCAAGGGCTGCCATAGGTGATCTTGGTGTGGACAAGCTAGAGGAACAACATCCGATGTCCTAAAGAAGCATCCCAAAGGCGCTAAACACACTGTAGTGCATCAAAAGGTTAATGCACTTGTTCTTGATCAAATCTAGGGTTCTAATAATTAATCTGATTAATTCAAAAATCTTAAATGGAAAATATAGATCCAAAAATATATTAAAAGAGTTTTAATATGCTGTTTATCATTGAAATCAAATAGATAAAAATAAATCTTGCATGATGCATGTGACCCTAGATGAAAAATTTTGAATTTCAATGATCTAAACTTGTGTTTTTCATGCTTACGCTCTTCAACTTTAACTTGAAAATTTAATATAAAACTCTATTAACTTTCACATTTTGCATAATAAAATCTCTTTAACCTCTAATTGCTAGTTTTTTAGTTAGATGCTGACCTGAACAGTTCTAGCATTGAGCTTAGTTAGTATTTCTCTTTTCTCTCTCAAGCCATATGTAAATTAAATCATTTTTCTCTCTATAGACAGAATAAATTTTCACACGTAAAGAGAATAATTTTACACTTTTGCATAAGAGATGAGTGAGAAATATTGACAAAATACCATGGGGGAGCTGTTCACATCAGTTTCTAACGGGAAAATCAATAATTGAAAGTCAGAGGGATTTTACTATGCAAAATTTAAAAGTTGAGGGGGCTTTATGTTACATTTTAAAGTTGAAGGATTGTAGTGTTACAACCATATAAGTTCAGAGACAGTTGTTAAAATTTATCCTAGCTCTTTGGCATAGGGAAAAGGTGGAACAACTCTGTTAAAGGCAAAAAAACTCAAACCTTTTAAAAGACCTCCAACTACTACATAATAACAAAGGGCTAAAGGCCCATTTGTCTCTTGAACTATTGTCCAATAGTTAAATTGTACCCTAAACATTTTTTTGGGTCCAATTAACACCTAAACTATTTAAAATGGCTCATATAACACTAAAGTTAATAGAAGTTAGTGATGTTAAATTGATGCACTTTTGTTATGGACACAAAGTTGTTTACCTTACCTAGAATTGACCAACATTCAAGACAATCACATGCCTTTTTATTCTATTTGATCACCAAATTGGTCATTTTCGGTTGTGTTGTATATTGGTCTATTTGGTGTTAACATAAGCTTGTGCTCAATTCATGCATATGTCACATTTTAGAAGTAAAAAATATAGCAACAAACTAACAAATTTCATTAAAGTAACACCTTTCACTACAACAATTTTCATAACAACAAAATCACTTCATCTATAAAACATTATCACAATTCACATACCCAAGGAAAAAACTAAAAAGTACTATATACCAGTCAACCAATATTTCCTTAACACCCATACTCCATCACATACCCAACTCACAACAATCACATCCAATCGCAAACTACATAATAAATCAAATAAATGCAAATAAAATCCATCACAAAAAGTAATGTCAATATTAAAAATTTTACACTGTTACTACTCCTTATATTGTTCAGATCAACTTCATATTTCTCGCCTTATTTCGCTTACTTCAACTAAGCTCTCATTGACTATTTGATTACTAAATTGGTATTTTTTTTGTTGTGTTTTATTTTGGTCCATTTGATGTCAACATAACCTTGTGCTCAATTCATGCATATATTACATTTTAGAAGTAAAAAATATTGCAACAAACTAATAAATTTCATTAAAGTAACATCTTTCACTATAATAATTTTCATTATAGCAAAATCACTCCATTTATAAAACATTACCGCTATTCACATATAAAAAAAACAAAAATATTGTATACCAGCCAACCAGTATTTTCTTAACTTTCATACTCCATCACATATTCTAATCCACACCAATCACATCTAATCCAAAACTACATAATAAATCAGATAAATGAAAATAAAATCCAGGATAAATTTTAATAACTATCCCTAAACTTATATAGTTGTAACACTACAGTCCTTTAACTTTAAAATGTAACATAAAACCCCCTAAACTTTTAAATTTTATACAGTAAAATCCCTTTGACTTTAAACTTATGTGAATAGCTCCCGCATGGTACTTAGTCAATATTTCTCTCTCATCTCTTATGCAAAGTGTAAAATTATTCTCTTTACGCATGAAAAATTATTCTGTCTATAGAGAGAAAAAGGATTCAATTTACACATGGCTTGAGAGAGAAAAGAGAAATGCTGACTAAGCTCATGCTGGAATTGTCTAGGTCAGCGTCTAACTGAAAAACTGGTAATTTGAGGTTAGAGGGATTTTACTGTGCAAAATTTGAAAGTTGATGGAGTTTTATGTTACATTTTTAAGTTGAGGGATTGTAATGTTACAACTAGATAAGTTCAAGAACAGTTGTCAAAATTTATCCATAAAATCCATGACAAAAGTAATACTAATATTAAAAGTTTTGCACTCCTATTACTCCTTGTATTGTCTAAATCAACTTTATATTTCTTTCCTTCTTTTACGGATAAATTTTAACAACTGCTCCTGAACTTATATGGATGTAATATTATAGTCTTTCAACTTTAAAATGTAACATAAAACTCTCTCAACTTTCAAATTTTATATAGTGAAATTCTTTTGACTTCCAATTATTGATTTCTCAGTCAGATGCTGATATGAATAGATCCAGTATGATGCTTAGTCGATATTTTTCTTTTCTTTTTTATGCAAAGTGTAAAATTATTCTCTCTACACATGAAAAATTATTTTCTCCGTAGAGAGTAGAAGGATTCAATTTACACATAGCTTGAGAGAAAAAAGAGAAATGATGACTAAGCATTACATTGGAATTGTCTAGGTCAACATCTAACTAGAAAATCGGTGATTAGAAATTAGAGAGATTTTACTGTGCAAAATTTGAAAGTTGAGAGGGTTTTATATTACATTTTTAAATTGAAGGACTGTAGTATTACAACTATATAAGCTCAAGGACGGTTGTTAAAATTTACCCCTTTTTTCACTTGCTTTAACCTAACTCTAATTAACTCTAGTTCATCAAGAATTAAATATGACCTTTGCATTTTCCTTTGCTCCATTAACTCAAAAGTAAGATTTTTTTTTTCTCACTTAACAACTTATTGATTAGATCAATTGTACAAATTAGAGCTTCGGCATCAATCCATTCAAAGTACCCACATCCTTTGCACTCCACATTCTTCCTAAAAATAATGAAATGCACACATTATCAACAGACCCAAAAATACCAATCATCCATAAACCCTATATATTACACATAATAAACTCACTTACTTAGAAATTTGCACAACCATAGAACCTTCACCCAGGATTAGTCTCCTTCCAAATTGTCCACACTTTAGCAGGTGCTTGACAGTAGCATCTCACCAATGGCTCACCATCGTCAATTGTTAACCTTCTTCATGAACTGCCTCTTGTCAAAATAAAAGACCTCGTAGATGATGACAAAGATTCTATTTTCTCCCTTCAATCACTCTTATGAATTAAATTAAGAATAGTAATTGAAATCCCTAATTACTATGTTATAGAACATATATAAGAAGATGAGATGACGATAAGGTGATAATTCAACGTTTGTCCGTTGTCACATAACCATGTGGCTTGTGCTTAGTTTTTTCTAAAGTGGTTTTTGTCAATTTTGGTTTTAAGTGTTCATTTTAAATAGTTTAGAGGGTCAAACCCAAAAAAAGTTTAGGGTACAATTTAACTATTGGGTAATAGCTTAGGGGGGTGAAATGGGCCTTTAGCCATAATAAAATTACCCTTCAATTGGCATTGTTCTAAGAATAATGAAATTGCAAGTTGAATTTTATTCTATTTATATGTATAGGCTAAATACATTCTCAGATACCTGAATTATCATATTTTTGCCTGCCAAAAATATAAATTGCCCCCTAAACTCTTACCCAAATGTCAATTTGCCCCATCAATTTACTATTAAACCAATTTCCTCCTAAATTTTAAAATTTGAATTGATTAAACACAATTTTGCTTAGTTAGCAGATGCATACAAAGCACGTACCAAAGCACACGTTATTTACTACAATTATGCTAACGTGAAAAAAATAGCTAGTTTCCTTTTTATATTCCTCCTCCTTCTTCTTCTTCTTCTTTCAATCTATCCCTTCCTAATATGTCATTTTTACAGCACTAAACCTTTTATTTTGTCATCATCACCACTTCTCTTTCACCATTTTTGCTCTCTCTCTCTCTCTCTCTTTTCCCTTTTATTTTGTCATCACCACCTTTTTTCTTCCCTTATTTTCTCTTTAAAATTTTCTTTTCTAATATTTTGCTATCTCTAGGGTACAAGTACAGACCTTCTTTTTTTGTCAGTGTATAGCTATGGCAAAAGGTTGTAAGCCTTACCATGTTTCACAATAAAGTAGAGTTGTGTCGTTGCTTTCATATTGTTCGTTGGCTCTTACTGGCTTTGGATTTGTTTGCAAGTAAGTAGCATGTAGATTTTAAAATAGCTGCTCTTTTTTATTCTGATGTTTTTGTTAGTTGATTGGTTGATTTTAGATGTGCTTTTCTGGTTTTGGTTGGTCTTTGATTTATCTTTCTATTTATTAGCCCAAATGTGTTCCTTGTGCTCCTTCTCTGAGTTTGGGTTGTTGCCCTGTTGCACATAAGGTGTTTGCTCTTTTGTTCAGCTGTTAGGTGATTAAGATTTTATTCCCTACACTTTTGCTTTGCCTTTTTTTTTTCATTTTTTTTGGTAGTGATCTTCCCTGCACTCTCTTAAGTGTTAGTGATGCCTGTAAAGCAAATGTAATTTCTATGGTCAAAGAAGAAGGTGTTAATTTTAATGCCTTTGTTGCTGGGATCATAAATGCTAGTTGTTTATTCTTCTTCCTCCACTATGCATCATCCTTACTTGGATCCACAATCCTCTTTGTCTATAAATCTTTGCTCAATTCAAATTTTGTCCCTCTTCGGCTATTCATGAGTACACTATGACTTTAAAAGGATTGAGATTTTTGAAGCCTGCACAGTAACTGCTGGAAGAGATTATAAGAAAGTGAACCAATTTAACATTGAACCAATTTGCCTCCTGAACTTAAAAATTTGAATCAATTTAACCCATTTTTTGCTGACATGGATGACAGCTCATAACCTATTTTCCAAGTCAACAGTGTGTGCATTTCATGCATTTTCTCCCTTTTGTAATGTATATAATTGCTTTAAATTTAAAAGTTTAAGTATTAAATTGATTCAATTTTTAAATTCAAGGGGCAAATTGATTTAGTGTTAAATTGTCGAAGAAAATTGACTTTTATGTGAAAATTTAAGGGGCAAAATATGCTTTTGGCTTGTTTTTGCCTAATAGACATTTGAACCTCTTTTTTTTTCCCCCTATCTCACTCCTCAACTTAATAAAAACGCACAATTGAAACACAAATTTGCACAATCAACTAGAAGATGAACCTCACGCATTAGCAAGCAAGTGAAGATAATTTTTTTTCCCTTGAGTTGGCGCTTGTAACAGCTAGTTAGGACAGATGAATAAAAATAACACTCATTTGCAAATTTTTAATTGGGTATAACAGTAATCACTCAAAACACAATTTTTAAAGTGATAAATTGATTGGCAAGAATGATAACTCTTTTTTTTTAATAAGATATTGAAAGAAGAAAAACCCAAAATAAATAAATAAATAAACATTAAACAATAAAACCAAGTTGAAAATATTCTCCTTGCACCTCTTAACGGCAATATGTCAAGTAGCATAAAGGCATGAAATAAATACAACAGAAAAGAAGAGGAAGATTACTAGAAATTGCAGATAATAATGCACTTGACCATGTCCTCAAACAAAGTAGAAGAACTAAACACTCTTCTATAAAACCTTTAATCCAATTACACTCTTCCTCTCCTAATGTAGCTGTGATCTTTCTAAACTCTCTAGCATTCAGTGAAAGCACTCTTCCTCTCCCAATGGGTGTTGAGATGAGAGAAACTAGTGAACAAGCAACTATGGAGATTTGGGATTTCAGGGATGAGCTGACGAAATACGTCCAATATCATGTGGAAGGACACTAATAGGGACGAAAGGAGAGCCATGAAGATTGGGGCAAAAATGTGGGCTTATAGTGGTGTATGGGTGAAATAGAAAGAATTAATGTGAGTTTAGCCTTTTTTTTCTTATGTTAAGCAATGTAAATTTAAGTTTCACAAACACGTACAATCGTAGACTATAATACTAAGATACTAATGTAATGTATTATATAATTAACATCCGGTGATTTGTAATATCTGGTGGATATCTGTTACACTTTGAAGCAAATTGATAAGTTATTTTTATCAAATAATTCAACAAATTTCTCTATATAACCTATGACAAAGATGATGAATCTATAAAAAAATTTCTTGAATAATTTGGCAAAAAATAACTTATTAATTCTCTCCAATATATAGCAGATACTTATTGAGATGTTGCAATTAAGATATGTATGATTATTGATAATGACTCATGCACCATAAAATCTGTGTGTATGGCCTTGACTTTATTTATATTAGAGACAAATTATAATTTAATTTTTATTTATCTATTTTTAAAATTAAAAGCTTATTTGTCATCTAAATAATAAAAGATTATTTCATATATTTTAAAATTTCAAAAATTTATTTGATTTTTCTAAAATTTAAAAGAGTTTATTTAGATTTGAAAGCATTTTAATAGGCCCGTACTTTAAGGGTCAAAACACTATTTTTACCTATATAAATGATATATATAGGGCGTGTGGCACAGGCTCCGATTTTGTATGATATTGGACCCAATTGCCCGCGGCTAGAAGTTACGGAGTTGGGTATTGAAATCCCACCGCATCACTGCCCGCCTCCCTCCCGCCCGCCAAGACACCAATTATCGACACTGCCCATCAAAATTCCTGTGTATCATTTTCTTATTTGGTTTGATTTATTAAATCATGGATATTAACAATGGTGATGAAGAGCAATTTGAGTTCTCAAGGAATTACTTTCTTGCAAAAGAGTGTTCGGGTAAGAAATCAACCTGCAAGATTTCTGATATTGATCTGATTGATGAACAGGTTCCGTCTCTAACTTCTCCTAATAACACATTTCTTCTTGTCTTCGTTTTCTTTCAAGGATTAATGGCTTTTTTTTGTCTCCCTTATTTTGTGCAGGAGCTGATAGCAGCTGTAGCTAATATTGAACCGAAGCATGAGAAAGAGACCATTGCTCTTGTGAATAGTTATAAGAAGCTATATCCCCGATGGGTTTTTTGAGCTCAGGTTGGTATTACTCTTTGCTGTATTATCAAAGTTTTTAATTTGCGTTGGTTGAATTTATATTGAAGTAATTATGCAATGAATATTGAAATAGGTATCCTATAATGAAATGCATATACATATATGATGCACATGAAGAGGGCAAGAGATTATTATAAGGGTTTTTTCCTTTCTTGCCCAAAAGAGTAGCTGCATAGGCAAGATGAAGCGATTAACAGACATCCAGTTCAGGAAACTGGATGGAATCAAGTTTAGTGGGAATTGTCTAATTTTGTTGATATCAACAAAGGGATTTACAAAGAGGTGCATTCACTGTCTGTTTAGGTGGTTACTGCTTTTAGTCTGAGACATCATAACTCTTCCTTACAATGCAACTATTTTGTGGTTTTGCATAGATGGCCGCATGGCCCAACTAATTTCAGGGTGCTTGTTTTTGTCATAGTTCTTTTGTCGATTAAGAGAGTTCTGTGAAATTATGTGACATTTCATTAATGTTTTGATTTGTTCTTTATTACGAATTAGGTGTGGTTTTGGTCTTCTAATGTATGGATTTGGATCTAAGAAGGCTTTAATTGAATCTTTTGCTTCAACTGCATTGGCAGAGTATCCTGTGGTTGTAATCAATGGGTATCTTCAGTCAATTAATCTAAAACAGGTGCCATTCACTTGGACATAATTCTAGAATGAAATTATTAATTTGCACATCTCCGGTCTCTGGATGCACGAATAACAAAACGTACGCTGTGCTCAAAACTGAAGTCTCCATTTTTCCCTGTCACATTTAAGATCATTCCTTTTCCTTCTATTTGCTGGTTTGGGGCATAAGCACAGTAGGCGCCTATGTTATCTTTATTTATTTTTTTACTCTGTTTGTTTGTATCATGCCCGTTTAAAATAGTATCATGGTTTTAGGTCATTATAGCCTTAGCTAAAGTTTGGTGGGATCAGTTGAAAACTAGACAAAGGACTTCATCGAGGATTTTACCTAAAGTTCAACAGCCATTCAATTCTCGATCGGTGGACGATCTTCTTGCATTTTTGGATAAATCAGAGGCAGAGGAAAATGATTCTTTTATATGTGTTGTTATTCATAACATTGATGGGCCTGGGTTAAGAGACTCTGAAAGCCAACAGTATCTCACACGAATTGCTTCTTGTTCGAATATTCGTACCATTGCCAACACCTCTCTGTAAGTGTTTTCTTTTCATTGTCTGTTATTTGTGGACAAGATGTTGGTTATGTTTAGCATGTTGTTACTTGCCTATAGCACTTCTAATTTTGGTTAAAACCTTCTTAGCATTTCTATTGCTGTTGCTATGGCCTTTTAGACCAAAACTGAAATTATTTTTTGATTAAACATGTTTATTACTAGTGCAACTTTTTGCTTTATTTTTCTCCAAATGCTTCAATAGAATGGAACTTAGGTGGCTCTATTCATTTTATCTGGTTAATTCTCAAAACCTGAATATTCATTTTTTGAATGTACCTGAATATTCACTTTTTGAATGTCTCCTGAATAATGGTGGACGTATTCATGGCAAACCAATGATAGGTGCAAAACTTCCTTGTTGGTTCTATCTATGGCGTGATATGGATAGGTGCACTATGTAATTCCTTTTGATCCTTCCTTTTATTAAAGAGCAAAACTTCCTTCTAACTCTTTGGCTCCATCTGTTTGCAGAAATAACTTATTTGTGGAAAATATTTTATGAGAAAATAACTTTTGTACTACTACTATTTGATTGCAATATTCAAAAATTAGTTAGAAATAATTTTAGCATTTGAAGAGTACATTTGAAAATATTAATTTCCTTTCAATAACTAAATATATGAAAAAAGTTTGAATATTTTTTCCCAATTTATAGTTTAATAAGAGAGAAAATATAAATATAATTTATGTAAATCGATATTTATTTTTATTGATTATAGAAAATATATTAGATTGATAAGAAAATAATATTATTTTAAAAGTGTATAAATATAATTTTTTTGTTATTAATATAATAAAAAAATATATTAAATTATTAATAATGAATTGAATTATTTAATTTTAATAATAATGAAAATATATATTATTATTAATTAAAATAACATTTTATTATATTATTTTCTAAAAATTATATCTTTAAACATTTGTAAAGTGTAATTTTTTTTTCAATCTAATATATTTTTTTATAAAATAATTCTTTCATAGAAATAGTTATCGCTTTATATAAATTTATGATATAAAATAAATACATTTCATAAAAATTAAAATTTTAAAATATCATCATTTTCGATTAATATAATAAATATTAAAAATACATACTTTTTTTCAAAAGATAGATCCTCTAATTTCGATATTGTAACTTTATTTTTTTTTTAATCATCTTTACTTGTAACTAAATTTTTGATGAAATCATATTTGCAATCAATCTTTAAAATTCTAGAGATAATTTATGTATTAAAATATAAATATTTAATTAAAATTTAAAAATAATTCTATTGAAAATTAATGATAATAAAATATGGATAATCAAAATATTTGTTATAATTGCATTCGATAAATAATTATAATGAAATAAAATATTAATAAGTTTAAGAAATATTAAATAACAAATTTATAAAAAAATTAGTAATTAAATAAATATTAATTAAATATATCTAAATAAATAAATTTTAAGAATGATAATTAATAACTTTTGAAAGAAATAATAAAAAATAAAGTAAATCAAAAAAAGATTTGAGAGCATTTAGGTGAAATGAAAATACTTGATGAGATGAGAGTGCTTGATGTATATCAAATATCTCATATGACATACTATATATAGACAAACAATTGAAAACTATTTAAATAAAAATTTAATTTTATAATTAAATATTATTTAATTGAAAAACAGTAGGAAAACATTCAAATTCAAATTCAAATTCAATTTATATAACAGTAAAATGTTTTTCATTTATTTAGCCATTTCAATTCAATGGCTATAAGTTGGCCATAATGGTAATAATAATAAGCATTAATTAATTTTAGAAAAGTGAAATAAAATGAATATTAAATTATTAAAATAAAAAATAATACATACTAATTATAAATAAGTCAAATATTTATATTTTATTTTTATAATTTTTTATGTAGACTACATCTTTTGTCTCTCAAATTTTTTAACAAAGATTTCATAAAAAAAATAATAGAAAATATAACAATATAATAAAAAACTTTATTAAAGATATGAAATAATTTAAGGTTGATTAAATTATATGATAGTTGATTATGAGATCACAAATTAATGGCTAATTTTCTTTAAATTAATGGCCATTAGTAACCTTTTATTATTATTATTATTATTATTATTATTATTATTAAGAGTGACATGTGGCAAATAATGTTTTCGCATAAATGAATTTATAAAAAAAATAATATAAATAATTTTTAAATATTGCATCTAATCACAAAAGGTTTTAATTTTTAAAAATCAAAATCTAAAGAAAATAATAATTTAAATCATAAATATTAAGGTAATATTGTAAATAATAAATGATAACTAAAAGAATTAAAAAAGAATTAAATAATAATTAGGATAAAAGAGAGTTATTTATGGAAGTTTACATGCGGCAAACTCTTCAAGAAAAGTGTCATGTGGTATGCTTTAGAATACCTTCCTGCTTTATATATATAAATAGATTTATTAACTATGTCAAAACTTTATAGGGCCTTTTCTTCAAGTGTGAACAGATTTTTTCTTTCCCTAAGCAAAAGAAAGAGATGCAACTATATGGAAGGATTTTTCTTCTTCTTCTTCTTTTTTAAATGCAAACTTGCATTAAAAGCCCATAAGAGTAGAGATACATCATGGATTTAAAAATAAACATCGAAAGAGAAAAGAAGAGCCCACATTTTATGGTTGATAGCTAGCCTAATTAAACAAAACCACCCGAATCAAACCAAAGACTCAAACCATTAAACCAATCCCAAAAGAAACCTACCCTATCCTAGAAACCCTAGGAAAACAGGATGGGAACACTAAACATAATTTGCCATTGGCCACCACCCAAACTTGCCACCACTAAAGGAGCTAAATATAGTTCAAAGCCAACATATCATCAACAACCAAGGGGCGACCAAGAGCCTATCCAAGCACAACCACTCTTCCATAACACACAAACTCCCGACTTTCTCAGTTAAACACGAAACCCAGTTCTACAACTGGCAAGAGGGAGCTGCCACAGAGCTTGCTGGCACTCAAACCATCAGGAAGGCCTTCCGACCATAGTGAAGAAGTAGAACCCAAAGATGCTAAAATAACTAAAAGCAAGTGAGACCCTTTTGTTGCGTAGAATCACCCTTAGACCCAAAAGACGAAACATCAAAAGAGGCTTCCATACTACGATCGACCATCATTAAAGCCTCTCCATCCAAAGCCCTCAAACCATACTTAGCACACAAGCACCGCTATAGATGCCCCTTCAATGAAGACCAACCTGTATGCCAACCAAACAGCTCAAACCAACAACTATATACGCCCTAACCTAACTAGGGGAGGGCTTTCCCTCAAATCTAGGCGGGTGACCAAAAAATGAAGCCCTCCCCTACTAGAAATAGGAGAAGCTAAAGTAGAAAATGATGCTTGATGACCCAAGAGGACATGAAATGAAAAACCCTAAATGATAGAAATTCTCTCTTTCTCAAACTATGTGGAAGGATTGTAGCTTCTCTAATAGGTCTTTGCATAGCTTATGGCTTGGCTTTCCGCTTCTAAAATAGCTCCTCGCTTAGCTGGTCACCAACATAGGCATCAATAAGTACTCCGAAAACACTTTGGTAGGTGTTGGCTAACACTCCTCAGCTGCATTGTCAAGACAGTCAGCTGCATCGTCAGTACAGTCAACCACCATAGAGCTCTCTCCTTTGAAAACCTCAAGCTTGTTTATGGCAAATGAGTCATGAGCTTCTACCACATCCTTGAAGTCTTATAGACTGGGTGCAGGCACAGGAATATTGAAATTGTAAGCTTTTCATTTGTAATAAGCTCCTGTCATAAATGTAAGCTTTTTGTATGCAGAGTGTTGATTTTATAGGAAGTTTCACACAAATTAATTTACCTAGTGGGATTCCTCCATGCATTTTTTGTTGTCTTTGTCACTAATATTACTAATGCAGATTCCTAAGCCACTTAAGTATCATCCAACTCAACGTCTGCTCATCTAGGGAGGCATTAACCCTATTAGCTACTTTGAATTCTCAAGATGAGAACTCACAATCTCTGAAAGACTGAAACTGTTGTGGCCCCTGGACCCACGTTTCAAGATACATATGCATATGGTGATTTTCCTGACTCAATATCATGAGTTGTGCTTTTCCTCTGCAACTCTTGTTCAAACATTGCAAGGGACTATCAAAATCACGTCTTCAAGGCATCTAAGTGAAGGGCAAATCTTTTCTTGAAAATGTTCTAGTTCTTAGTTAATGTGTTATCCTATCTCCTTCCAATGCAACCCTAACTTATAACATATTTATGAGATTTCAATGTCATAGGTTGCAAACAGTTAAGAGGCCTTGCATATATCTTTAATATCTCAAGAGTTTATCATAACAAGCACCATGAAAAGGCAATAACCAAAAACTAGGCTTCAATGTAGCTTCAGCAATGAATTTCTCCATTTCATTGATATTGAGATTTCAGTCTTCTACATTCATCTCAAAGCGAAATGAACTAATGAGGAATAAAAGTATCCTCTGTTATTTTTTGTGTGACTTGAATTGTGGATATGTTTTCATGGATTCGAATTGTTACTTGACTAGAAAGCTTCGTGCTACGACTTGATTGAGATAAAAAGTGAACCGTTTATCTTGTTGCGGGTGCAGGGGCATCGCATTCGCAGAATGAGCCAGTATAAATGTTGTAATATTCTACCATTTGCAGTAGAGTTGTGAGTTAGGAAACACACTGGAGTTAAGGTTTGGGAGTTTTGAGTAATTGTATCTTACTTTTTTTTATCATAGTGAAACTTTTTCTCTCGTCTTGCCTATGGATGTAGACCTTACGGTCGAATTACGTAAATCCTGTATTATTTTTCTTCTCTTTTCTTATACTGTGTGATTTTGCAATTGTGTGTAATTTTTAGATTTGCGTGCCTGCTATAACGTCCTCAATGCAATCTCAGAGTACCCATAAACTCCATGCAAGTTCAATTTTTGCCAGAGTTACTAGTCTGGCTCTGGCTGTTTACAGTAGGATCTCTACCATAATAAAGTAGATTAATAGAATGAAAGTCGGCGATTCTTGCAATTGCAAATTCGCTTGCAGAGTCATAGTATTTCCTACGATTGGTTTGGCCAATGGCCCACGCATTCTGCTATGCCTTGGAAAATTGGTTTTATGATCCAAGGGAGAAGAAGTGAGAGCTTGAAGTCCACAAATTTCCTGAAATTGAAGGAACACAGGATTCAATAAACTGATCCCATCGCTATCCCTTGTGCTCGAACATTTACAACTGCAAATGTAGTTGCAAATGTGGGTTATCTTCCTTTTGCAAAACTAATGGCAAAGGTCCGTCATATGGGTCAAATAATTCAACTTTTCGAATGAGTATATGTGTCCTCATCTTCGAATGATTTGAATGAATTTGTGTATTTAGATTTGGAAAAAATTATTTTATTGATATGGGACAAAATTTCGGTTCACCTATATAGACATACTAACATACTGTTAGACAATTGATCAATACTTGATTACAACTATAAAAATAGAATTTTAATCCCATGGATTTGTCGAAATTTTGCCTCTCTGCAAAGTAGTAATATGGCGTCAAGCCCACAACAACATTATATTGCCCATTAGGGCTTACAAGAACACTAGTTCTAAGTCTAGTTCAGGCTCCTAATTCTTCTACAATCTAATTAGTTAATTTCATAGCTCTAATAATTATAAAAATATATATATGGAAATCCTTTACATCGTCTTTTTTTTATTAAATTAAATTAAATTTATTAATTTAAGAATATTTTATTAATTAATTGCCATTCTAGTTCTAGGTCCAAATTACCCAAGGTGGTTTCATACTTATCAATGCTTATTCTGCTACCTAAAACGTGTTTGGACTATCTAAAAATGCTAGAAATGAGTAAAATATTGGCTACCTTTTAGGACAACCTATAGGGAGCTTCGATTTGTCCTGAAATATGGTCCCATTACTTGAAGCTTATTGCCGATCTGGAGGTACTTACACAAAACCCAAAACACATCAATCACTGTGGCATAGTTAGTTTTCAAAAATAGCATTCCAAAGGGGCTAAAATCTTACTAATCGATCTTGGCCGTCTGATAAGTATCTTCTTTATTCGGTGTCTAATCAAGGCATGATTATTATCAAATCGAAGCTTACGTCAAGAGGAGTCATCAGTGGTCTTGGATCATCCGGGTGATGACTACATTGATTGGAATCTGATCAAAAAGTTAAGGAGGAGAGAGATTTTCTTGCTCCTTGATTCCACTGATGGATGAAGGTGAGGAAGGGCTATTTCACCTTCTCTTAGGACTGCAAGGTGATTGAATTTGTTGGCGCTAGAAGAGTGAAAATACAGTTGAGTCAAGTTTAGTATTGTTAGGGGTGCTTAAAGGTGTCGGAGTAGCGACTTGCCTAACTAAGGATCACCTGGATTTGAGAAGGTGATCACCTTGGGCCAAAAGGTGATTGCGCCAGGTGTTGGGAGGTGCTACCTCATGGATATTACAAATATACAATTCAACTTAACTCAACTAAGCTTTTATCTAAAAAATTTAGGGTCGGCTATGTGGATTCTCTTTCTCCACTCTAAACGATTTTGGGTCAAATTCTCGGAAATATGTAATACTTCTAAGTCATATTGTACTACTTTCCTCCAAGTCAGTTTAGGTCTACCCCTTCTTTTCTTTCTATCCTCTAACCTAATATTGTTTTTTTGTTTTATTAATTTAAAAGCAAAGATTAAGAAGAATGCAACCCTCGCTTCTCATTTTGACGCTACCAGCTGCTGGAAAATAGGGTCAAACCATAACAACACGTGCAGGTAATTTTCTCACGTCCTTCCTCTCTTTTTCTCTTCTCTTCTCTTCTCTTCTTATATGGCGCAGCAAAATAGCACTTGCATAGGCTCTTTTTTTCTTTGTAATTTTTTTCTTCTTTTTTCTCCTATCTTTGTCTTCTCTTCTTCTTTTGCTCATGCCATCTGCACAAAATCTGCACTTTAATTTTTTTTAAAATTTTTGTTTCTTTTTATTTTTTTTCTTTTCTCTTCTCCTCCTCCTCCTCCTCCTTTTCTCATCTTCTCTCACTCACGCTATCTATCTACACTTTAGTTAGACAAATAGAGCACATTGGGTTAGAGGATAGAAAGAAAAGAAGGGGTAAACCTAAACTGACTTGGAGGAGAGTAGTACAACGTGACCTAGAAGCATTACACAATTCCGAGGATTTAACCCAAAATCATTTAGGATAGAGAAAGAAAATCCATATAGCCGACCTCAATAAATTTTTGAGATAAAGATGTAGTTGAGTTGAGTTAATTTTTAGCTTGAGTATTTTCTTTGTGTGGTTGGTTGGTCACTAAGTGTTGGATCCAAATATCTACTGAATATTGGTAGAATTATTAGGGTGGTGATTTTAACTATAGATTATGCAATTTGATCTTGAGACTATTGTTGATGGGACTATTGCTGCTTAAAATTATAAGAGAATAAATTTTGCATTAACACATTGAATAAGTGACATAGTGAAAAACTTTTCTACCTATATTTCTCCAATCCTTGTTTCTCTTCTTTTTATTCTTTTGTTTGTGTAAAGAACTTTTATTTCATTGGTTAAAATTATTGAATTTTTTCATTTTGAAATGGTTTAGATTAAGGTGTTTAAAATTTAAATTTTCATTTTTTTTGGGTATAATATATTATAGAATAAATAAAAATTTAGGCAATTTAGGCTATGACGCCTTACTTTAAAAAGACTCTCACCTTGCTTCTCGCCTCTCACCTAAGGCCATAGGGTACTCTATCATCTTTGTTTCGCTTCTCGCCTTAATAACATTGGTTGAGTTGGAGAATTGTGAAATTGTCTAAGATAAATAATAAAACAATAATTTTAACCGTTAATAAAATTAAAAATTAAATTTAAAGGTCTTGGCTATTACATTGTTACTTTTACTTGGATAGAGTTTCTATTGTGAGAAAAAAAGGCTCTTGACTTTCCCTATCTTTTTGTTAAGATAACACTTTATGACGATGCCTTTGATTTATTTTTATTAGGAAAATTAAGAAGTCGTAAAACTTTTTTCGCTACTTTCACTTGGATATGATTCTTGTCCGAATAAAGATTCTTGGTCTTCACCATCTTTTCTGGGGATAACATCTTTTTTTTTTTTTTTTTTGAGTAATTGTTATTACTTACATTAACACAACTATAATATGATGAAAGTGTCTTTTAGGTGTGTTCATAGTTTTGATTTAGATTTTTTAATTTGATTTTTGTAGTTTTGTTGTGTTATTATACTTGCTCTTATGAAAATTTTCTATTAGTTTTATGGTTTATATTAATTAATTAGTATAGAAATTTTTCTAAAGTTGCATATAAATAAAATTAAACTAGAGTACATATAATAAGTATAGATAACATGTAATACACATGTATGTATGTGTGTATATATATATATATATATATATATATATATATATATATATATATATATTCATAAATGTAGTGATTACAAGTGAAAACAAGAATAAATTTTACAACCAAACTAAACACACTAATCCTTAGGTATACTTCATCTATAACTCTTTTTTGGTTATAAGCATAAGGATTTTATTAATAGAGAATAGGAGGGGGAAAATCACCAAAAGAAGGATCCCAGACCAACAAGTCTACCCCATTACACCCTGAACTAGAAACTAACTTCTAATGGTGATGAAAAAAACCCCTTAAAAAAGCAACAAATAGGACAACAAGACAAAACAAAGAAAAGATACAAAACATGACAAAACCATATGCACTATAAATCAGCTCTAGAAGATATAAGAACTGATGACATCAATTAACGATACAAAACGAGTAAATGACTTTAATAAAATATCATATGAAAAGTAATAACATGAAAACATATATTCTCTACTGTGATAAATCAAGCTTTGTTGCCAATGAGGAAGAATATGAAGAAAGGTGATGATTGCCAAAAATAATATTATAAAAGTTATTAAAAAACTTACTAAGAAAACTCCATGATCTATTTCATACCATTTCCCCTTGACTTCATGTGTTTCTCCATTGTGCTGAAGGTGATTCAACATTATGATCATTGCATTTTCTTTCCACTTGAGGTCCACAAAGAAATGGGTTCCCTTCATAGCTGTTACTCTCGAATGTACTAAATACGGTCCCATTACTGGAAGCCTATCACCTATTTAAAGGTACCTACATGAAACCCAAAACAAGTCAATCACTATGGTATAGTTAGTTTTCAAAAATAACGGTCCAAAGGGATTGAAATCTTATTGATCGATCTCGGCCATCTGATGAGCAACTTTTTTGTTCTGTGTTTGATCGAGGCATGGTTAGTATAAAATCAAAGCCTGCGTCAAGAGGAGTCCATCAATGGTTTCGAATCATTTGGGCAACGACTGAATTGGTTGGAAGCTGATCAAAAATTTACGGAGGAAAGAGATTTTCCTTCTCCTCAATTCCGATGATGGATGGTGGCGAGGAAGGGCTCTTTCATCTTGTCTTAGGACTGCAAGGTGATCAAAATTGTTAGTGCTAGAAGAGTGAAACTCTGGCCAAGTCGGGTTGTAGAATTGTAACTCAACTCTCTCTCTCTCTCTCTCTCTCTCTCTCTCTCTCTCTCTCTCTCTCTCTCTCTCTCTCTCTCTCTCTCTCTCTCTCTCTCTATATATATATATATATATATATATATATATGTCTTAAACCCTAAACTTTACAAGGTTCTTCAATTAAGTTCGAAGTGTTTTTAAGTATTTCTCAATGCCCATAACTAATTTTTAAACCACAATAATATTATTAGAAACATAAATAATTTCAATCAAACATAGTAAAAATATTATAGAATGAAAAAATGACTATTTAAATTTTAAAAATTGTCTAAAATAAATAATAAAACAATAATTTTAACCTTTAATAAAATTAAAAATTAAATTTAAAGGTATTGGGTATTATATTGTTATTTGTACTTGGATAGAGTTTCTATTGTGAGAAAAAGACTCTTGATTTTTGCTATCTTTTTGTTAAGGTAACACTTAATGGTGCCTTTGATTTATTTTTATTACCAAAATTAAGAAGTTGTAAAACTGATGTCCCAAAATATGTCCAAGAGGGGGGTGAATTGGACTTTAAAAACAATTTTCGGTTCTTGCTCAAAACCTTTGAAAATTGCAGCTAGGTTCAACTCAATTGACTAATGTAAAATATAAACAATACAGCTCTATTGACAAGTTGATTCAAAGTTAAGCTATATGCAATCAGTATACTGATACAATAGACTATATTAGCATTCAGTAAAGATATCAGTAATCTGGATAAATTTTTAACACAGCAACCAGAGCAGAATACCAGATATACTAACTGACAGCAGATTAAACAACAAGCAGATTATATCAGATATCAGCAGATTTAGCAAGAACTGCTTTTTCTCGGATAGCAAGAAGATCAACAAAGATATGATATCAACTTTCATATCAGCAAAAGCATATCAATCATAAAGTTAAAATGCATAAATGTAAAGAGCAAGGGTTGAGAAAATGAACACTGAAATTTTTATAGTGGTTCGGCTTCAACTAGCCTACATCCACTCTCTCAAAGATCCCACTTTGAGTCTTCACTTCACTATTCTTTTCTTTTAAAGGCAAGAGACAAAAGCCCTTTACAAATCTTCTCACCAAAGCTTTTACAAGTAGCTTCACACTTCTACCAAGTGTTATCCCAAACACTTTTCACAACCAAGCTTCAATAGGTGCTTGAATGACCTCTCACAAATGATAATAATGTGTTTAAAACTCACTCTCACTAAATACAACAGAATCTATAAAGAATAGTTGAGTAAATAAGCCAATGATGAGCAATAAATCACTTTGAGCACTTTGAATGAAAGCTTTTATGATTTTGAACAGTGGAGAGACTTTCATTAAGTGCAAAATGGCCAAAGGAAGGTGTATTTATAGCTTTGGAACGTTTTTTACCGTTGGAGAACCCATTTGAACGTTACAGATTCGAATTTCAAGAAAATAGCCGTTATTTTGTCGTTTTCTGCGATGTTGTGCAGAGTTGAGACAGTTAGCATACTTGAGAAAATAGCAAACCAGTTAGCATACTAAAATAAGTAGCAAACCAGTTAGCATACCAGGAAAACTTTTCTGCATAACTTTCAAAACTATAAAACTTTACACCAAATCATAGTCAAATACTTTTAGGCCAGTAATGATATTTAAAAGAAAATCTTTTGAGGGATTGAAAATAGATATCATTGACTTCTACTCCTCAATTCTTTTCACAAGAAATCCTATCAATAAAACTTAACTTCTATACTATGTGTACCTTCAATTCTGATTTTCAATGCAGCCTTGGAAGGTAACATTTTCTTCTTTTATCTCCTTTGATTCGTCTTGTGTTATCCTTAGAATGGCATCCTTTCTTCAAGAGCACGAATCCATCATGAAATCCTTAGTCTTTTTCACAACACTTAAAACAATGTTAGTTTGATTCTAGTTGAGTTTTGGTATCATCAAAATCTATGCTCCTTTGAGCTTGTGGGGTTAACAAAAACATTTCTTGCTCCTTTCACTTGGATAGGATTCCTATGCTAAGAAAGGTTCTTGGTCTTCACCATTTTTTTGTGGAGATGACATCTTTTTTTTTCAAGTAATTGTTATTACTTAAGCACACACAACTATAGCATAATGAAAGTGCCTTTTAAGTGTTTTCATAGTTTTGGTTTAGATGGTTTAGATTCTTACATTAGTTCTCATAGTTTTGTTGTATTATTATACTTGCTCTTATGAAAAAATTTCTAATAGTTTTATGGTTTATATTAATTAATTAGCATAGAAATTTTTCTAAAATTGCATATAAATAAAATTAAACTACGAGTAAATACAACGACAATAGATAATGTGCAACACATGTTAAAAAAACAACAAGTAATGGTCATAAATGTAGTGATTATAGGTGAAAATAAGAACAAATTTTACAACCAAATTAAACACACTAGTCCTTAGGCACACTTCATCTATAACTTTTTTTCTTTTATAAGCATAAGGATTTCATTAATAGAGAAAAAGAGGGGAAAAACCACCAAAAGAAGGATCCCAGACCAATAGGTCCACCCCATTACACCCTGACCTAGAAACTAACTTCTAATGGTGATGAAAAAACCCCTTAAAAGAGCAACAAATAGGATAACAAAACAAAATAAAGAAAAGATACAAAATAAAACAAAGTTGTAAGCACTATAAATCAGCTCTAGAAGATCTAAGAACTGATGACATTAATTAACGATACAAAATGAATATATAAATTTAATAAAATATCAAATAAAAAGTAATAACATGAAAACATATATTCTTTACAGTGATAAATCAAGCTTTGTTGCCAATAAGGATGAACATAAAGAAAGGTGATGGCTACCAAAAAGGATATGATAAAAGTTACTTAAAAACATACTAAGAAAGCCCCACGATCAATTTCAACCATTTCCCACTTTCTCCACGTCGTGACTCCACTTGTGACGAAGGTGATTCAACATTATTATCATTGCATTTTCTTTCCACTTGACGTCCACAAAGAAATGGGTTCCCTTCATAGCTGTTACTCTCGAATGTACTAAACTGTCCTTTCATGTCTGGAATTTTGCCTGATAAGTTGTTGTGAGCCATGCTAAATACTTCTAGAAAGTTTAGATCTATTAATTTTGAAGGAATCTCTCCACTTAAATTATTATAAAAGAGGTCTAAACTTTCTATTTGTGATAAATTCGATAAAGATCTCGGGATGGATCCTATCAATTGATTGTGTGATAGGTTTAATGCATGAATTTGGGACAGCTCTCCTAGCTTAAATGGGATTTCACCTGTTAGTCTATTAGCTGACAAATCTAATCCAGACATGTAGTTGAGAGCCTTATTCTTATACGTGCTAGTTCTATATCTTGTAAAAAACTCAATTTCTTCCTCATTGTCGAAATAAAAATCGGAAGTATCAAAGGACAAAAATCCTTCCATGCTTCTAAAAAGTGAACTGGGAACCTTGTTTGAGATCCGAGACAAAGTTGAGAAACTTCCTTCTTCCCTTCCAAGGGAGAGATTATGTAAGCAGTGGGGTATGGACCCAGAAAAGGAGTTTCTTGATAGATCTAACAAGTTGATGTCATTCAACTGACATAACCAATTTGGAATGAGGCCACTTAAATGATTTTCTCCTAATAAAAGAACTCTCAAGCCATTTAGAAACTCACCAGTGTTATTAGGAATGGTGCCTGACAACTCGTTATTGCTCAAGTATAATACCTTCAGTGTCGAAATATTGAGCAAAGCTTCTGGTATTGAACCAATGAATCTGTTACCTTGCAAATTTATTTGTTCTAAATAATTTCCATGGAAGAAAGAAGGTAATGGGCCAGAAAAATAGTTGTGAGAAAGGTCTAGGTACTCGACTGAAAGAAGTTCCTTTGAAATAGGACCTTCAAAAAAATTATTATGTAAATTGACATAACGTAGAGATGTGAAGTTACCCATCCAGTGTGGAATCTCACCATGCAATCGGTTGTTGCTCAAGTCTAACCATTCAATCTCTGGTCCATACATTTGATGACTGAAATTGGGGAGTAAACTTGATAAAGTTCCCTCAAATTGGTTGTCATTCAATTGCAGAGCACTAAATCGAGTGATGTTAAATATCACTATTTGACCATGGAAGTTATTATAAGATAGCCTCAGATGTGTCAAGAAAATGCAACTTGAAAGCAGTTCCTTCGGTACTTCCCCTGAGAAGTTGTTATGAGACAAATCTAAACTCATCAATTTACAGTCATCGCCAACAGAAAAAAGAAAATCACCTTGAAAATGATTTATGGCTAAATTAAGATATCTCATGTTCGGAAGCATCTTTGTGCCAATTTCTTGAAGCTGCCCATTGAAAGAATTATTCTTAAGATTTAGGGTCTGAAGTCCTCCATTGTTCTCAAGCAACCAATTAGGAAACCTTCCTTTTACTTTGTTGTGTGACAAGTCAAGCGCTTCCAATTTAAATTGATGAAAGAGAAACTCAGGAATACTGTTGAGGCGACAACTTTGCATTATAAGAACCTTTAACTGAAACGATGGAATCCAACCAGTCTCAAACGTAATGTTGTTGCCGCTTAATATAAGTACCTCAAGGCTGGAATAATTAGCCAATAAATTGAATGAGAAAAAGCCCTCGAAAAGATTACTGCTAAGATCAATATATTTGAGGGAGGACTTGAAGTTAGCTGGCGAAGATGAAGGAATGTTGTTGACTGAGAATATGCCTTCAAAACGGTTATAGCTAAGATCAATAAATTTGAGGTTAGCTGGCCAAGATGAAGGAATGTGCCCTGTTAATTGGTTTCTTGACAGATCTAAGATTGTGAGAGATGTCAAATTGTCAAGGCATTGAGGAAGACTACCCCCAAATTCGTTATAGCTGAGGTCTAACTCTTGAAGACCCTTCAAGCCACACAAACCTATATAACAAAGGATTGACATAAAAATCATTGCAATTGATAATAACAAAATTGAAATTTTGATTTCAGATAAACTTACTTTGATTTGGTAAAGTGCCATTGAGTTTGTTGCC
Organism: Hevea brasiliensis; assembly: GCF_030052815.1. Taxonomy (NCBI): domain Eukaryota; kingdom Viridiplantae; phylum Streptophyta; class Magnoliopsida; order Malpighiales; family Euphorbiaceae; genus Hevea; species Hevea brasiliensis. The sequence continues at coordinate 117,611,582 of NC_079495.1, forward strand.
GAATAAAGATAATACTTTGAGGGAAGGTGGAGTCCACATATATTCAGGAATACTTCCAGTAAATTCATTTCCCATCAAATTCAAAATCTCTAAACTTTTGAAAGTTGATAATTCTGTATAAAGAAAATAATAGATTTAGATATAAGTTAGTTGAATATTAAAATTTAGAAGCACTATTTTCATCACAATTCACAACAATAAAATTAATGATTATAAATAAAATAACTAGCCACAGTTTATGGGATTACTAAATAGCTTTGTTATTAGATTTGGCAAAGGCTTAAACGAGTTTTATATATATATATGTGACAATTAACAATTTTCTACAATTAAATGTGGAGTATGTAGGATTTTTTTTTTTCATATAAAATTTTATAGAAATTCTATTGTGATTATATATCTATAATCTGTCTATGGGTAAATTTTTAAGCTGATATAAATATCTTGTTTTTTAATTTTTAATAAAATCTTATAAAAAGAATTATATATTCAATTTCTTTTTAGTATAATAACTTTATTATTTATAAAAAGAATTCTTGTGCTGGTGAAACTCTACACAGAAATACGTTTGCTTATAAACTATAATTTTGAACAAGTAACGGTTTTTCCTTCCATAAGGAAAAGATATTTATTTATTTATTTCATTATTTATTAATTTTTAGCATAAATATGATATAATGTAATTACAATTCATGATTTGTATTTACGCTTTGTTGATATTATATCAACAAAATAAATATAATATTAAAATTATATTTTAATTTTAATAGTTGCTATTAAAATTTATAGAATTCCTCAATTACATGATTTATTAAAAAAATTTTGTGGCTGAAGAATTAACAAACCTTCCAGACTTCAATTTATATACTAATTATCATATTTACATATAAAAGTGTATTTAAAAAATATATAATCCTAAACTTTAACTAATTATTACTTCCTCATATAAATACTTTCCTATTAAAATATTTTTATTTAAAAAACTAATTAAAATAATATTAAAATTAGATATACATATTTCCCCAATTATTATGATGAATTTCTAACTATATATATATATATATCTTATTGTTTAAGTTAAACTCACAAAAACTCTTTTAAATAAATAATTTATTCGTGGTCATTAAAATGACTTATAAATTTTATGTTTATATAAATGAATTTTGTATATTATATTTTTTTTAAGGGGAATTAAAATTTTAAATTTTAATATTAATTTTTGTTGCAGCATTAGTGTGATTTAATTAAATGGTCATGTAATTTGTATCACATTTTGAATATATATCAAACTAAAACTATAAATATAAATTTTAAATATTTTATTTATATTTTATTAATTTGTTCATCGAATCCAACATTAGTAATAAGAAAAAAAATATTTTAATTTATTATAATTATTTCCATTATTTTTAATTAAGCAGTCACAATTTATTATGATTTAAATGGAGAGAAGCCCATTCCAACCTTGTAGTACGAATGGTATTAAAAGTTTACCTTGAAATGGTAGGGTGCTATTGAATCTGTTACCACTTACATCCAAGGATTTCAAGTTCTTCAATTTACTTAGTGCTGAATCAAGAACGGAAAAAGAATAAAAAGAAAATCAAAATAATGAGAATTAGACTCAAAGAAAACAAAATCAAGAGTGCATGGTTGAGTGGGACGTTCTGATACAATTAATGAGTGTAAAGAAAACAATTCCCAGAATTAAACATACCTTGCAGCGTTAGTGTGATTTAATTAAATTGTCATATAATTTATATTACATTTTGAATATATATAAAGCTAAAAGTATAAATATAAATATTTTATTTTATTTTATTAATTTATTTATTAAATCCAACATCAGTATATAATAATAATTTTTTATTTTAATTTATCACAACAAGAGATGGATTGCTAGACTATTATTTATTATACATTTATATATGTCTGTTTTAAGATAGAATTTTATATATTATATATCGCCAAAATTTTATAATGGAGGGATAATTAAGTTCAATTAGGATGAAATCATCTCTTAGAAAAACGTTAGGATAAAATTAAATATATTTAAGCTTTTTGTTTTAAAATTAATAATCTAATAAAGTTCTACAATGCATAAAAATCAACACGGAATTGTATTTGAATTAAAATTCAAAATTACAAATCTCTAAAAAATTTATAAAACTTACCATCATTTAAAAATATTTTCAAAATAAATGAATCAACCATCTTCTACTGCAATAATAGGAAAATAGAAAAGAGATTCGGAGTTGAAATCCAAAAATATATCACATACCTTTGTATGAAAGTGGCCCTTCCAAATTATTATCAGACAAGTCTAGTGTCTCAACGGAAGGAAATATGCTTGAGAAGCTCAATATACCATTGTTGAAGTAATTCCAATGCATATCCAAATACTTCAATTTGCTAACCTTTGAGAAATTGCTTTTGAAATCTGCTTAAGTTATTTCATTTGTGAAGTGCAAGTTATTCATAAAAATTAACAATCAACCAATTGAAATTAACAATTAATTATATAACCACTTTCAAATTGATTAATCACAATTTGTTGTGATTTAAATGGAGAGAGAAGCCCATTCCAACCTTGAAGTACGAATGGGATCTGAAGTTTACCTTGAAATGGTAGGGTGCTATTGAATCTGTTACCACTTACATCCAAGGATTCCAAATTCTTCAGGTCACTAATTAATTCTGAACCAAAAGCAGAAAAATAATAAAATGAAAATCAAAATAATGAGAACTAGACTCAAAGAATAGAGTACGTGGTTGATTGGGGTTTGTTGCATGTTCTGATAGAATTAATGCGTGTGAAGAAAAAAATTCCAAGAATCAAACATACCTTGGATAGGGAAGGAACCTTCCATGTTATTCTCTATAAGAATCAAAGTCTTAAGTGATGTAAGAGCATCCAATGATGATAACAGGCTATTATTGAACCTATTATAACTGATGTCTAACTCCTCTAATCTTTCAAAACCTGTATGTAGCATACAATTTTATGTTATTTCAAAACATAATTAATTTAATCACTTTCAAACTAAATGCAATTATATAAATAATTATGTTGAGAGAAGTCAATTCCAATTATGAAGTAGAAATGGGATCTAAAGAGTACCTTGAATTGGTAGACTGCTATTGAATTAATTGAATTTCAAATCCAACAATTTTAATTTTTTCCAAGTTGCCTAGTTTTTTATCATGTAACTAATAGTAGAAAAGTTGAACTTTAGAAAGGAAAAAAATATAAAACAAAAATATAAAGTAATAAAATTGGTAAAGGGAATTAATCAGATTTTCTTAAAGATGAATTTAAATAAAATATACCTTTGCTAGGAAAGGAACCTTCCATGATATTCCCTCTAAGAATCAAAGTCTTAAGCGATGTAAGAGCACTCAATGATGATAAGATGCTATTATTAAATCCATTATAACTGATGTCCAACTCCTCTAATCTTTCAAAACCTATATAAAGAATATAAAACAAAAATATAAAGTAATAAAATTGGTAAAGGGAATTAATCGGATGTTCTTAAAGACGAATTTAAATAAAACATACCTTTGCTAGGGAAGGAACCTTTCATGATATTGTCACTAAGAATCAAAGTCTTAAGTGATGTAAGATTATTCAATGATGATAAGATACTATTATTGAAATAATTAGAGCTAAGATCTAAGACTTCTAACTTCTTCAATTCTGATAATGTTTCAAAACCTGCATATATTATTAAAAAAAGAACTTTCAAAATCTCAATAACTAAAATAATATATTTGTTAAAAAAAAATGATAATATAAGTAGAAGAGCATAGCACAAGCACCTGTGTCATCAATGAAACCACCAATTCTATTGTATGATAAATTAAGACTTCTGAGCTCTTTCAGTTGCTGGAACATTGAAAATTTTGCAAACCAAATATTTTCATCATCATAAAACGAAATGCTCTCTATGTCATATTGTCGTGTATTGTTGAGAGAGAGTTCAGTCACATGACCTGTGGTGGAATTGCACATGACACGCTCCCATTTACAACAATCACTCGTTGAATTATCAACCCATGAAGAAAGAAGATAGTCTACATCTAACCCATTTGACCCAACAAATTCCTTGAAATCTAAGAGTGCCAATCTCTCTGTTTCAAAGCAACCTTTGTTTCCATGGATTTGAATCCATAGGATTATAAGACCCAACAATAAACACTTTGCTAAGTTAGCCAACTCCATTTAGAAATGCGATGCTCCCATTCACTACTTCTCCCCTTATTTATATTCATTACCAGTTGTCTACCATCACATCCATAATGATAAAGACTGGGTTCAATTTCTTTTTGCAATGGTTTTAAAATTTATATTCCTTCTAATAATGGTTTATTATGACCTTTATTTTTTTAAAATTATTTAATGAGGTGGGGCTGAAAACATGAAATGTTGAATTTCTATTTTTTAAAAGGGACAAAAAAAAAAATTCTTTCAACAAATATGGTGGCTATTGATCAACAAAATGGAGCAATTTGTGTTGTTGGTTGCTCATTCATAATTAATGTGTTAATCAATCACATCATTATATTATTATTATTACAACTTTTATTTTTAATAAAAAATTTTGATCAGAATTCAAATTTGTATCGGAACAAAAAATTCACTCAATGTCAATTAATTATAATTTATAAAAAAAAATAACAATTAAAATAATTTCTTAAATTTTTTTTAATTCACAGATAATGTGAATTGGACTGGCAAGTTGAACCTCAGTCATATTAAATTCATAGTGTAAGAAGGAGAAAGACTGATACATGATGAATTTTTATTTCATATTTAATTGGGTCAATTTCGATTTTATTGATCCATTTTGGAGTGCAATTTGGTGTAATATATAAAAAGGACGACTTGGACTTGTTATTAGAAGACTTAATTTAAAGAACTTTTGACTGAATTTTCTTTTTGGAATTTTTCTTACATAAATTCGTAAATTCGTTTATTTTTGTAAGCTTTAAGTAAATTGATTCATTTTTGTAATTCGAACTCTGATTACACTATCTTTATTGTCTTTTCAGATATTCGTATCAATTTATATTTTCCTGCATCAACTATTGAAATAAGTTAATTTTCTTTAATTCATAATTAAATCTGATTAGATTACCAAGTTTTACCGCTAATTCCGATTATATTTGATTCAAAGTTTAAGATGAGAAAAAAGTTCGAAATTGGCCTCTAAACGATTTTGGTCCAAGACTGATTTAGTAACCATTGACCCATTTTTATTCCACACTTAATTAGATAAATTTTGGTTTGATTCAACAGAAATGGAAAGCAGTGCAATTTGGTGTAATATATGGAACAATTATCCGGTCAAGCCTCATGTAGCGAGTATATTTCTGAGCTCTGAAGACATCTTTTCATTTATATTTTCAAGCATGAACCAAATCAATAAAATGATAAAATTTTAAATTATATTCTATAAATTTTATTTATTTCAACATTATTCAAATTCAAAAATTATAATATCATTATTTGGTAATTTATTAGACCTAATTGGGCAAGAATTTTCTCTTTTTTTATTACCAATTCACTGAATATTTTAACATTGTAAATAATATATTTTTTTCTATCTTTCCACAAATATCTTTATTTTTTTAATTTTAAAAAATAGTAAACATTAATTAAATAGTAAAAAGTTTAAGTGGAAAAATAACAATCAAAATTTAATTTCTTATAATTTTTCTCAAGCAATATGAAAATATTTAATAATTTTTTCTTTATTTTACTTTAATTTTAACTTAAAATATTTAATTTTAATTTTTACCACATTCTCCATTGTTTTTTTTAATGATTGTCCATTATTTTATAAATTTTTTATAAACTAATAAGCACATATTTTATTTTGCAACATTAAACTTCGCTTCTTCTTTAAAATAAAGGACACTTGGATTGAACTTAATTTCATAACAACATTATATATGGTCCAATATTTAATTAGCATTTTGATTTTTTTTCCGATTAACAAAAAATTAATAGGTTAAGTAATAATTTTTAAATTTTATATAAAAAAAATTTCTGAAATTTTTATATTTTTCAAGAAATTTTCTAAAAAAGAAAGTTCTTTCAACAAACTGTTAGTTGCTCATTCATAATTAATGTTAATCAATTACATCTTTGTATTATTATTATTATTATTATTATTATTATTATTATTAATTTTAAATCTATAATTCAAAATAAAAAAAATTATAATATCATTGATTTGGTTTATTAGACCAAATTAGGCAAAAAATTTCACTTTTTTTTTCTTGCCAAAGACATATTCCCCAAAATTTGCACAATGAAGAAAAAATATATATATTTTTTATCTTTTTATATATATCTCTATTTTTTTAATTTTTATAAAATAATAAAAAACAATAAATAAAAAGTAAGAAAATTTAAGGAAAAAAGATAACAATCAAATTTTGTTTCTTCTAAACTTTTTCTCAAGCAATGCATGAAATTATTCAACAACGATTTAGCAGTAACGATTTTTATTATTATCAAATGCATAAAATTTGCAATCATAAATTTATGATAGTAATATATAAATTGTTATATATTGCTACAATAAAATTGTGGCTATATATATTTTATAATAAAATTAGGGTTACTGTAAAAAATTTTTAATAATAACAATAAGTGTTATCATATCTTTTTTATGCATAATTAATAGTAATTATTTATATTATATTTGTTGTAGTGTTTATTGAATTATTTTAAAATCAATAGAACATCTAAAATGATTCAAGTTGTCAAATTCTAATTGTATATATATATATTATAAATTTTCTATAAACTCTTTAGCATTGTTTTTTACAACATTGAATTTCATAGAATCTTTAAAACTTAGAAAGTGATACTTTGGTGAACCATTAGAAGAAAACGTGTTCCTTAATGCAATTGTATTAACTGAAGTCGATTACATTGATGATGGGTAAGTGGTCCTATTATATCATCTCAAATTTTCTAGCAAGATAGTGATATTATTAAATTTTTAAGAATTTTATTCATCTAAACGTATTAATTGGGATGAATAAGTCTTCTTTTCTAACAACCCTTTATTAATATTATATTAAAAAAGACAAATCAGTCAATGTCATTTAATCAAAATTTATTATTATTATTATTATTATTATTATTATTATTATTATTAACTTAATTCTTTTAAAATTATATTAAAATTAAAAAACTGTGATCAAGTATTGAAATAATTCAACTATTGAAATCGAGATAATTCGATTATTGAAATAATTTAATATTTTTAATTCACAATTAAATCGGATTAGATTATCAAGATGAATCACTGATTTCAATCATATTCGATTCAAAATTTAAAAAAAGGAGAAAGAGTGAAATTGACCTCTAAATGGTTTTGGTCCAAGATGGACTTGGTAACCATTGACCCATTTTTATTCCATAATTAAATGAATTTCAATTTGATTCAATGGAAATGGAAAGGAGTGCAATTTGGTGTAATATATGAGACCATTTTCACATCAACCCTTAAATTCAGGGTTGAGGACAACTTGGACTTATCGAACTTTTGATTGAGTTTTCTTTTTCATTTCTATTGATTTTTTCATAAATAAATTCGTAATTTTTTTTATTATTTCTATAAGCCATATTTTTTTACATACTTATATTTTCAAACATGACCAAATCAATAACATAATAAAATTTTAAATTATATCCTATAAATTTTATTTATTTCAACGTTATTCAAATTCAAAAATTATAATATTTTTACATTGCAAATAATATTTTTTCTATCTTTCTACAAATATCTCTATTTTTTAATTTTTTTTAAAAGTAAAAATTAAATAAATAGTAAAAAATTTAAAAAGTAAAATATCTTATGTAATTTTAGTCTTTTTTTAACTATTTTAAAGATAAAACATCTAAATCATTGAAGTTGTCAAATTTCAATTAAAAATAGATTTATATTAAAAAAATTATGAAAATAATTATATTTTTTTTGAGAAAAAATATTTCCTTAAAATTTAATTATTTTTCTTAAGATTTCTTAAGATTTTTTTTACCTCATTCTCCTTTTTTTTTTTTTTTTCTTTCAGATGATTGTGTATTATTTTATAATTTATTTATAAACTAATTAACACCTTCACTTCCAGAATGAAGCAAAGGACACTTAGATTGAACTTATGCAATTATGTCTTGTTTTTTGGGACAATCATTTTTATGATTCATTAATTTTAAATTAACAACATTATATATAGTTCAAAATTCAATTAGCATTTATATTTTTTTTCAATTAAAAAAGATTTGATGGGTTAAGTAATAATTTTTAAATTTTATATAAAAAAATAAAAATTATCTAAAATTTTTATACTCTTAATTTTTCAAGAAATTTTTATTTTTAAATAATTTCAGAGGATTATAAAGTTTTTTTTTTTACCTTATTCTCCATTTTTAAAAAATTTTTTTGTTGCATTGCCCACTATTTTATAAATTTTCTGTTTTTTTAGGAATATATATTTCCTATTGTTGATAGTCTTGCAAAAAAGTAAAATTCATTAACTAAAACCTGAAGGTCATATTTTATTTTACAACATTAAATTTCACTATCATTTTTAAAACTTAGATAGGGACATATTAGTGAACTGTTAGAAGAAACGTGTCCCTTAATGCAATTATATTGACTTGAAGTCAATTAAATTGATGGAGGCTAAGTGGTTTATTATATGACCATTTCAAATTTTCCAATAAGATAGCGATATCATCAAATTTTTAAGAATTTTATTCATCTAAGCGTATTGATTGGGATGCTCAAGTATTCTTTTGCAGACAACTATTTCAATGATTCATTAATTTCTTAGCAATAATATCATATTATTTTCAATTTTTTTTTTTTTGGTCTAAAGCTAAGTAATAGTTGATGGCACCACAATTTTTAGCTGACATATTATTCATGTTTGGTAATGACCAAGTCTTAAAGTGAAATATTAATAACAAAGAACAATATATTATTAATTTAGAAATGAATATTTTTTTGATTTACTTAATGAACTACTATGATTTTATTTTATAATTATTAGGGATCTGAAAGTTTATTGTTTGGGGTTGATTTTGCTTATTGAAAATATTTGAAATATGGCCATTGTTTTCAAATCAAATAAAACTTTTTTTTTTTTAAACTTATATGCTCTATAACGCTTGTATGTTATTATTATTATTATTATTATTATTATTATTATTATTGGGTGTGGATCATGGCTGACAACTAGATAATATATATATATATATAAGTATGAATGAAGGGGCAAACTTGTGAGTGGACAAAAATATATACATTCAATTTTTTATATTATTTATAATTATATTATTTTTATTATTTAAATTAATTTTAAAAATTTTTAATTTTAAAATTTTAAAATTTTCTTTAATTATTTTTTTTCTCTAAATTTTCAACTTAAAATATTTAGGATACAATAAGTTTTAAGTAGTTTTTTTTTGTTTAAAATTTTTTGTTGAATTATTTTAAAATATGATAAAATATCTAAAATGATTCAAATTATCAAATTTCACTCAGAATATATATAAAATAAAAATTGTTGAAATAATAATTTGATTTTTTGTTTGAGTTTCATGAAAAATTTTTGTTGTTCTTAATTTATTTGAAAATGTGTGTTTTTAAATAATTTCGGTTAAATTAAGATTTTCTATAATTATCTTTATTTTTATTTTAATTTCGACTTAAAATATTTAAGAAACGATAAATTTTAAGCAGTTTTTGTTATTCTAAGAAAAAATTCTTATGCAATTTTAGTCTTTTTTTTTAACTATTTTAAAGATAAAACATCTAAATCATTGAAGTTGTCAAATTTCAATTAAAAATAGATTTATATTAAAAAAATTATTGAAATAATTATATTTTTTTTGAGAAAAAATATTTCCTTAAAATTTAATTATTTTTCTTAAGAATTTTTTTTACCTCATTCTCTTTTTTTTTTTCTTCAGATGATTGTGTATTATTTTATAAATTTTTTATAAACTAATTAACACATATTTTATTTTACAACATTAAACTTTGCTTCTAGAATGAAACAAATGACACTTAGATTGAACTTATGCAATTATGTCTTGTTTTTTGGGACAATCATTTTTATGATTCATTAATTTTATAATAACAACATTATATATGGTTCAAAATTCAATTAGCATTTAGATTTTTTGCAATTAAAAAAGATTTGATGGGTTAAGTAATAATTTTTAAATTTTATATAAAAAAATAAAAATTATCTAAAATTTTTATACTCTTAATTTTTCAAGAAATTTTTATTTTTAAATAATTTCAGAGGATTATAAAGTTTTTTTTTTACCTTATTCTCCATTTTTTAAAAAAATTTTTATTGCATTGCCCACTATTTTTATAAATTTTCTGTTTTTTTAGGAATATATATTTCCTATTGTTGATAGTCTTGCAAAAAAGTAAAATTCATTAACTAAAACCCGAAGGTCATATTTTATTTTAGAACATTAATTTTCACTATCATTTTTAAAACTTAGATAGGGACATATTAGTGAACTGTTAGAAGAAATGTGTCCTTTAATGCAATTATATTGACTTGAAGTCAATTAAATTGATGGAGGCTAAGTGGTTTATTATATGACCATTTCAAATTTTCCAATAAGACAGCGATATCATCAAATTTTTAAGAATTTTATTCATCTAAGCGTATTGATTGGGATGCTTAAGTATTCTTTTGCAGATAATTATTTCCATGATTCATTAATTTTTTAGCAATAATATCATATGAGGTCCAACATTCAATTAAAATTCAAAATTTTTTAATTTAAATTAAATTTAATGGGCCAAGTATTTTTTTTTTTTTGGTCTAATAGTTGATGGCACCACAATATTTAGTTGACATATTATTCATGTTTGGTAATGACCAAGTCTTAAAGTGAAATATTCAATTGCTGATTAATAACAAAGAACAATATATTATTAATTAAGAAATGAATATTTTTTTTTTATTTACTTAATGAACTACTATGATTTTATTTTATAATTAATTGGGATCTGAAAGTTTATTGTTTGGGGTTGATTTTGCTTATTGAAAATATTTGAAATATGGCCATTGTTTTCAAATCAAATAAAACTTTTTTTTTTTTAACTTATATGCTCTATAACGCTTGTATGAGTTTATTATTATTATTATTATTATTGGGTGTGGATCATGGCTGAGAACTAGATAATAAATGTAAGAGGATGGTAAGCAATTATATGGAAAGGATACATGAGACCAAATATAATATAAAACTTATAATTATGTAAACAAATACAGATTAAAATGCGGCAAAGCATCTAAATCATTGTAGTTGTCAAATTTCAATTAAAAATAGATTTATATTAAAAAAATTATTGAAACAATTTGATTTGTTGTTTGAGGAAAAAAAAATTAAATTTTTAATTATTTTTTGTAATTTATTTAGAAATTTTTATTTTTAAATAATTTCAGTTAATTATATTAAGATTTTTTTACCACATTCTGTTTTTTTTTTCGGTGATTGTCTATTATTTTATAAATTTTCTATAAACTAATTAGCATATATTTTATTTTACAACATTAAACTTGGCTTCTTCTTTAAAATAAAGAAAACTTAGATTTAACTTAATTTCATAACAACAACATTATATGTGGTACAATATTCAATTAGCATTTAGATTTTTTTTTTCATTAAAATAGATTTGATGGGTTAAGTAATAATTTTAAATTTTATATAAAAAAAATTCTAAAATTTTTATACTCTTAATATTTCAAGAAACTTTTACTTTAAAATAATTTCGGAGGATTATTAAGATTTTATTACCTTCATTTTTTAAAAAAGAAATTTTCAGTGCATTGTCCACTATTTTATAAATTTTCTATTTTTTTAGGAATATAAATTTTCTATAGTTGATAATCATGCCAAAAAGTGAAATTCATGAACAAACTCTTTAACTCATATTTTCTTTTAGAACATTATATTTCACATTATCTTTAAAACTTAGAAAGAGAAGCTTTAATGAACTATTAGAAGAAAACGTATCTGTTAATACAATTGTGTTGACTTAAAGTCAATTACATTGATAGTAAATAAATGGTTTGTTGTATCCTCTCAAATTTTCTAACTTAGCATTATTATTAAATTTTTAGAAATTTTATTCCTCTAAACGTATTGAGTGGGATGCTCAAGTCTTTTTTTATGAACAACTATTTCAATGATTTATTAATTTCTTAGCAATAATTTCATATGTGGTCCAACATTCAATTAAATTTTAGATTTTTTTTAATTTAATTGATATACTATTTATTATTGATAATGACCAAGTCTTAAAAGTAAAAATGTTCTATTACCGATTAGTAATAGTTTTTTGGCCTTTAAATTCGTTACTAACTAATGAGCGGAATAGTCACAAAAAAATTAAAATGCTAATTAATTACTAAATTAATGTAGTAACGAATTTCTTTTGATTTACTTTTAATGAACTAATTTTATTTTATTTTATAATTAATAAGAATTTTGCAATATATTTTTTTATACTTTTACTTATTATTAGAAGCAGTAAAAGGTCCTTCTTATCCCTCTATTTTATTTTTCTTATATCCTCTTTTAATTTGCAAGTGAATGGTGGAGGTTTTTGAGACCTACCAGAACATTCCCAGCATTTATTATTATTTATTTTGACATTGCCACCAGCAGCTGGAGCTTCATCGCAAGCTCTCAATAGGAAAAAGTACATTTTTTTTTATCATTTAGAGAAATCAAAATCATATATTTAATTTATAATAGTTAGTTAAATATGTTTAATTTATTTTTATATTTTGTTAGCCCGAAAAAGATATCCTGTCCGGGTAGCGCACCAAATTCCTCATAAGCTCTCAGTCTCCATGGGCCGCATACAGCCAGGGCCCAACCCTCCACGACTCCACTTGCACAGACTCTAGGTTCTCCAGGCCCACTCTTAGCGCAGAGCTGTTTTTTACGTAGAGCGGAATCGAACTCGAGACCCCCGGAACGTTACGAGGCTCTGATACCACTTAGCCCAAAAAGGATATCCTGTCCGGGTAGCGCACCAAATTCCTCATAAGCTCAGTCTCCATGGGCCGCATACGGCCAGGGCCCAACCACTTAGCCCGAAAAGGATATCCTGCTCGGGTAGCGCACCAAATTCCTCATAAGCTCTCAGTCTCCATGGGCCGCGTACGGCCAGGGCCCAACCCACCACGACTCCACTTGCGCAGACTCTGGGTTCGCCAGGCCCACGCTTTGCGCAGAGCTGTTTTTTACGCAGGGCGGAATCGAACCCGAGACCTCCGGAACATTACGAGGCTCTGATACCACTTAGCCCGAAAAGGATATCCTACTCGGGTAGCGCACCAAATTCCTCATAAGCTCTCAGTCTCCATGGGCCGCGTACGGCCAGGGCCCAACCAAACATAAATTAAAAATTTTCTAAAACTTTTATATTCTTAATTTTACAAGAATTTTATTCATTTGAAAATATTAATTGGGATAAATAAATTTTCTTTTTCAATAACCCTTCATTAATATCACATTAAAAAAGACAAGTCAGTGAATGTCGTTTGATCAAAATTTATTATTATTATTATTATGAACTTAATTTTTTAAAAATTATATTAAAATAAAAAAATCGTGATCAAATATTGAAATAATTCAAATATTGAAATCGAGATAATTCAATTGTTGAACTAATTTAATTTTTTTTAAGTCATAATTAAATCGGATTAAATTATCAAGATGAATCACTGATTCCAATCATATTCGATTCAAAGTTTAAAAAGAGGAGAAAGATCGAAATTGGCTTCTAAATGGTGTTGGTCCAAGATGGACTTAGTAACCATTGACCCATTTTTATTCCACAATTAGATGAATTTCTATTTGATTTAATGGAAATGGAAAGGAGTGTAATTTGGTGTAACATATGGGACCATTTTCATCTCAATCCTGAAATTCAGGATCAGGACAACTTGGACTCATAGAACTTTTGGCTAAGTTTTCTTTTTCATTTCTATTGAATTTTTCATAAAAAAATTTGTAATTTTTTTTATTATTTCTATAAGCCATATTTTCTTACATGCTTATATTTTCAAACATAACAAAATCAATAACATAATAAAATTTTAAATTATATCCTATAAATTTTATTTATTTCAACGTTATTCAAATTAAAAAAATTATAATATCATTGATTTTGTTATTTCATTTCTATTGAATTTTCTCTTTTTTTTTTATTACCAATTCACCCAAAATTTTTACATTGCAAATACTATTTTTTTTCTATCTTTCTATAAATATCTCTATTTTTTTATTTTTTTTAAAAAGTAAAAACTAAATAAATAGTAAAAAATTAAGTGAAAAATAACAATCAAAATTTAATTTCTTATAATTTTTCTCAAGTAATATGAAAATATTTAACAAAATTTTCTATAATTATCTTTATTTTTTACTTTAATTTCGACTTAAAATATTCAAGATATGATAAATTTTAAGTAGTTTTTGTTATTCTAAGAAAAAATTCTTATGTAATTTTAGAGTCTTTTTTTGAACTATTTTAAAGATAAAACATCTAAATCATTGAAGTTGTCAAATTTCAATTAAAAATAAATTTATATTAAGAAATTATTGGAATAATTAGATTTGTTTTCTGAGAAAAAATATTTCCTTAAAATTTAATTATTTTTCTTAAGATTTTTTTTGCCACATTCTCCATTTTTTTTAGATGATTGTGGATTATTTTATAAATTTTTTATAAACTAATTATCACATATTTTATTTTACAACATTAAACTTTGCTTCTAGATAAAGCAAAGGACACTTAGATTGAACTTATGCAATTATGTCTTTTTTTTTGTCAGACAATCATTTTTATGATTCATTAATTTCATAATAACAACATTATATATGGTTTAAAATTCAATTAGCATTTAGATTTTTTCTCAATTGAAAAAGATTTGATGAGTTAAGTAATAATTTTTAAATTTTATATAAAAAAATAAAAATTATCTAAAATTTTTATACTCTTAATTTTTCAAGAAATTTTTATTTGAAATAATTTCAGAGGATTATTGAGATTTTTTTTATCTTATTCTTCATTTAAAAAAAAAAATTTAATGCACTGCCCACTATTTTATAAATTTTGTTTTTTTTTTAGGAATATATATTTCCTATTGTTGATAGTCTTGCAAAAAAGTTAAATTCATTAATAAACTCTGTGGGTGATATTTTATTTTACAATATTAAATTTCACTATTATTTTTAAAACTTAGATTGGGACATTTTAGTAAACTGTTAGAAAAAACATGTCTCTTAATGCAATTATGTTGATTTGAAGTCAATTAAATTGTGGTGGCTAAGTGGTCTATTATATGATCATCTCAAATTTTCCAACAAGATAGCAATATTATCAAATTTTCAAGAATTTTATTCATCTAAGTGCATTGCTTGGGATGCTCAAGTATTCTTTTGCAGACAAGTATTTCAATGATTCATTAATTTCTTAGCAACAATATCATTTAGATTTTTTTTTTAATTTAAATTAAATTTAATGAACTAAGTAATATTTTTTTTTTGGTCTAAAGCTAAGTAATAATTGATGGCTACACAAAATTGACATATTATTTATGATTGGTCATGACATATTATGGCTACACAATCTGAAAGTGAAATATTCGATTGCTAATTAATAGCAAAGAAAAATATAATATAAACCTTATAATTATGTAAACAAATGCAGATTAAATATGAAATTTAAGTGGGTCATTAGTTTAGAAAAGTTGTAATACCAATTAAGAAAATATTTTTTTAAGCAAAAAGAACTTTATAAATTAAAAGAAAAATCTGTTTTTAATTGATAATGCTATTATTTTTAAAAATTATATTCTTAAGCAGTGTTATTAAACCCGGCCCAGAGGTTAACCCAACGAAGGGACCGGATGAATGGGTTAGTATTTCAATCAGTGGGTTAATGGTTTAATCAATGGTTAATTAAAAATTAATTAAAATATATAAATAAAAAATTAATTAATCAATTAAATTTTTGTTATTTAAAATAAAACTTTAACATTCATTAAGTTATATTTAATAAATTTTAATAGTATTTTTAAATTTTATATAAAAGTATTAAGTAATATAATGTTTAATTTTCTTTTTAATATTCATGAAATATTAAGTATATATTAAAAAAATAAATATATTAAAATAAAAAAATAACTACAAAGTTAACTCTATTAATTTTTATTGTAAAAACTTTTTATGAGATTTTGAGTTCAAGTCTCTCTACCAATACTTAAAAAAAATATTTTATTGAATAATTCAACCAGCTGAATTAACCTAGTTACACCAGTTCATCAGTTCAACCATCGGGTCAACTAGATTACACCAGTCTTTGTCTGATTTAATTACAAATCCGGACCGATTTGAAGGCTAGTTCACTAATTCACCGGTTCAATTATCCAGTTTAGTCCGGGTTTAATAACTATGGTCTTAAGTGATATAACAATATACACTGACGATAATTAAAATATTATTGAAACGATTATTAGTAATATATATATATATATATATATGAATGAAAGGGCAAACTTGTGAATGTACAAAAATATATACATTTAATTTTTTTATATTATTAATAATTATGTTATTTTTATTATTTAAATTAATTTTAGAATTTTTTAATTTTAATTTTTTTTAATTTTCTTTAATTATTTTTTTTCACTTAATTTTCAACTTAAAATATTTAGGATACAATAAGTTTTAAGTAGTTTTTTTTAATTTTTTGTTGAATTATTTTAAATTATGATAAAATATCTAAAATGATTCAAATTATCAAATTTCACTTAGAATATATATAAAATAAAAACTATTGAAATAATAATTTGATTTTTTGTTTGAGAAAAGAATTAATATTTCATGAAAAATTTTTGTTGTTCTTAATTTATTTGGAAATGCATGTTTTTAAATAATTTCAGTTAAATTAAGATTTTTTTTTCTTCATTTTCCTTTTTTAGTGAATTGTCCATTATTTTATAAATTTTCTATAAACTTTTTAGCACATACTTTATTTTACGACATTAAATTTCACATCATCTTTTTTCTTTTATTTTAAAAAGGTTTAGGTGAGAGAAAACTCTCAATTCAAGTTAGAGAAAATTTACATCATCTTTAAAATTTAGAAAGGGACACTTTGATGAACTATTAGAAGAAAACGTGCTCCTTGGAGCAATGGTGTTGAGTTGAACTCAACTATATTGATAGTGCACAACTGGTTTGCAATATCATCTCCAATTTTTCAACAAGACAATGATATTATCAAATTTTTAAAAATATTATTCATTTAAACGTATTGACTGGGATGGTTAAGTCTTATTCTATAGACAACCATTTCAACAACTCATTCAATGAGAATTAGTAATTTTGCCTAAGCGATACCCAAATATTTTTTTTATTTTCATAATATAATTTAATGAGTATTTTTTATATTTTAAAAATCATATCCTAAAATTTTTTTAAAATAAACTTTTTATTTTATTTTTAATGTTAATAAATAACCAAGTTGATTAATAGAATATTTTTGTTATCCTTTCAATTAGTTGACATATACCAAACAAATGATACATAAAATACTAACAAAAACATATTTATGGAGATAAATATAAGAATTCGTTACTAATAATATATATTAGCAATAAATAACTATTGCAAATTCATATTACATCAGTGCTAATAATTTTTAGAGACAATATATTTGTCACTAATACCTGTTACATATAGAGGCTATTTATCATATGATCATCTCAAATTTTCTAATAAGTTAGCAATATTATTAAATTTTCAAGAATTTTATTCATCTATGGGATACCCAAATATTCTTTTGTAGACAACTATTCTAATGATTCATTAATTTCTTTAGCAACAATATCATATGTAGTCCAACATTTAATTAGAATTTAGGTTGTTTTAAATTTAAATTAAATTTAATGATCTAAGTAATAATTGATAACTCAAAATCTTTAATCGACATACTTTTCATGATTGGTGATGACCAATCTTAAGAGTGAAATATTAAATTGCCGATTAGAAATAAAGAACAATATATTATTAATAAGTAATAGAGATAACCCATTGTTAATCAGCAATGCAAATGAGAAATATAATTCTCTTCATTATTGATTAGTAATGATTTTTTTGCTAAAATTTTATTTTATAATTAATACGAATTTTACAGTTTATTTTTAGGATTGATTTTCGTTATTCAAAATATTTGAAAACCTTTGTTTTCGAATCAAATGAAACTTAAATTTATTTTTCCACTTAGATACTCAATAACAGTTGTATGAGTTAGCTATACAAACTCCAGACATTAACTAACTACAATAAACCTTGCAATTCTATTTCGATCAATTTTAAAACAGAAATAAGATGTTACAATATTTGAATATAATTAAAAATAATCAATCATATATTATATTCAATCAAATATAGTTTATTTGACATCAAGGGAATTTGATCCTCATTCAAATATCAATTTCCATATCAAGCTGCAAATCACTGGGAAAATAAAGTTCACATAAGAAAAACAAAAGAAGTTTCATAAGTCTAGCTTGAATTGCCACCTTTTCATCATAGATT
Source organism: Hevea brasiliensis (assembly GCF_030052815.1). Taxonomy (NCBI): domain Eukaryota; kingdom Viridiplantae; phylum Streptophyta; class Magnoliopsida; order Malpighiales; family Euphorbiaceae; genus Hevea; species Hevea brasiliensis. The sequence goes on from NC_079495.1 coordinate 117,630,261, forward strand.
AAAAATCAAATTTCTTAAAACATCCTTCAAACCCTAAACCTAGAATAGGATTAAACTAAATTGAAAAGGAATTGATTTAGAAATCATACCGAATGAAGAGCGTGAATTGAGTTCATACAAAATTTCAAAACCAAGCTTAACCAGAAATCAACAGCCAAAAAAACTATATGAAAATTGGCATTGCAAAGAAATCTCCCAAAATTTCAATTTCAAAAGCCCTAGAGTTTCCAACCGTTTATTGGAGAAGAGAAATGAAAGCCATAGAGTTATGAGATGTTATATATATATATAACTAGAAGCAGACATGCGTTGCTGCAGTGGAATGGAATTGCAAATAGCTGATTAATGTTAACTTATGAACTTTATCTAAAACTCTTTCAAAGCTTGTAAGATAATGCTGAGTATGTGAATACTCTAAATTATTTCAAATTGATTGTTCAATTAAGGTTTTAAGATTGGTGATGAAAGGAAATCGTACAAAGCAAAAAGCAAATCGTACATCCAAAGACTGGTGATGAAAGTAAGGTTTTAAGATCAAAGAAATATACCTTTCCATTCAAGCAGTTAGGGAGAGTGAGATAGAAAGAGAGATCTTATCCACAGGGCATGGGCAAATCAGAGAGCCACGGCCAGTCGCTGCTTCACCATGGCTTGGGAAACCCATTAAAAGCGGTCAAAGTTGCGTGGCATCAAGAACAGTTCTCAAGCGCTCAGAAACATCACCTAAAGGTACCCATTTGCAACAAAAGGCCACAGCTTGACACCATTTGGAGGTGGAAATTGAGGGGCAAACTTTCTGTCAGGAGACATGACATTATCTTTCACATTATCTTTAAAGCTTAGAAAGGAACGCTATGATAAACCATTAGAAGAAAATGTATGCTTAGTGCAATTGTGTTAACTTGAACTACCTACATGAATGGTGGATAACTGATTTGCATCATCTCAGATTTTTCAACAAGACAATGATATTATTAAATTTTTAAAATTTTTATTCATTTAAACGTATTGATTGAAATAGTTAATGGTCAAGTCTTATTTTGTAGACAATCATTTCAATAACTCATTACTTTCTTAGGAACATCATTTATGATCTGATATTCAATTATAACTAGTCATTTTACCCATAAATTACGCATAATTTTTTATTTATTTAATATGATAAATTATTTTTAATATAAAAATAAAAATAAAAATAAAAATAAAAAGCCATGCCGCATGACATTCTTTTTAAACACTCTTATAAGACTTTTTTAAGGCACTTGAATATATATATATATATATATATATATATATATATATATATGATTAGCTTTTTTTTTTTTTTAATTTAGAAGAAATTTGTAGCTACACAATCTTCAATGTATTACAATTCATTATTTGTCATGATCAAGTTTTAAAAATAAAAATGTTCCACTAATGATTAGTAACAAAGAATAATCCATTACTAATCACTAACAGAGAATGATTTGTGTTAATCAGCAATGCAGATTAGAAGTGAAATTCTCTCTATTATATATTAGCAACAAATTGTTTTTTCTTTTTAATCCTTTGCTAATTAGCAGCAGAATTTAAAAAAAAAAAAAAAATCCTTCGCTAATTTAGCAACGGACATAACGAGCATGAAAAATTTATGTTGCTAATCTATTACTAAATTAATTAAACAACATATTTCTTTGATTTACTTTAATGAATTAATATTATATATATTTATCATACAACAACTCGCATTTTTTGTAAGCCAGTGCCTGTAGTCAAACCATTTAAGAAGCATCAACACCACCTTGTCCTTCATGACACCCAGATGTTATTACTATGATTATTAGCTTGTGTGTGGACCATAAGGGCGGAACGGGTCTGTTTGGATGAGGGTGAGAGAGGGGTAAATAAAGATAAGGAGGGATAATTAATTATTTTACCCTTGTTTGGGAAGATGTGAGTTAATGGGGGGTAAGGGTAAGTAAGGGTAAACCTTTCCCTCCCTTACCCCTCAAATCTCAATATTTTTTTTACACTCCATTGGGGTGCAAGGGGCGGTAAGGAGGGAGAGAGTATAGTTACGAATATTTCTATTTCTACACCCCTTAATTTTACCTCTCCTTCACCTCTTCCCAAACATAAAGAATATACATTACCTCTCATTGCCTTTCCATTAATTCACTCCTTCCCAAACATGAGATTTTTTTTATTGTAACTCTCCTTATTCTTCCCCTTCCTTACTCTTTCTTACCCTTCCATTATTTACCCTTCCCTCACCTCATCCAAACAGACCCAAGGGGGAAGGGGAGCTTTGGCCCCTCAACTTTTATAAAATTATTTTAATATATGTAATAAAAGTTGATCCTTTGATAATTGATCTGTTAAATTTTTTATTGCCCATTCAAAACTTTTAATAGTTATACTAAATTTTAGTTTTTTGTTAATTGGCCCCTTGATTTTTTTTTATTAACTCTTAATAATTTATAATTATTTATTATGATTTAAATTTAAGTATCAAGAATACTTTGTTGTCATTGATTGAGTACAAAAGTTCAATTAAAAATTAATTATTCAAAGTTTTATACTGATAAATTAAAATTTTGATTTGTTTTTGTTATTTCAAAATTAAATACAAGTCAATATAATAATTTCCTATTATATACTTACATCAAATAGGACTTTTACCATTTGCGTTTTCGCTCTCTCTCTCTTTCTATGGGTAAAATATAATTTTTTTTTTCTGTCTTCACTCTTATTTAGCTTTCTATTATTTATGTAATTTAAATTAAAAAAATTATTATATTTATATTTATACAAGTAGACTATATTTTTTTAATTAAAATGTTTACTTTGTTATTTTACTAATCTCTATTTTTTCAGAACAAAAATTTAAAAATTAAGCAGAATTGTAAAAAAAAAAAATTAAAGAACAAAAATGAGCAATAAACTCATATTCTCTATTTCTCCTCAGTTGCTCTCTAAATGCAAATTGCATAAAATTAAAAGTACTTAAAATAGAAAAAAAAAAAAACATCAACAGCCAACAAAAGAGCAGAACAAAAATATTGACAAAATCCAAATGTAAAATAGTCAAATAAACCAAAAAATGTTGCATCATGGTTGCCATATCAGGATTCAAATTTTGCATTAAAAAATAAAAAAATCATTCATTGTTATTTCACGTCTATGTGGAATCAGTTAACTATATTAGCTAAAACTTCATATTCATGGAACCCGTAATACTCCTGCAGCACATGGAGTGAAGGATGCTTACTAAATATTAAACTTTGGCGATAGTATCACAACAGATCACATTTCACCACTAGGAAGGACAATCATGCTGCCAAGTATGTCCTTGAAAGAGGGTAGACCACAAGGATTTTAACTCATATGCAATATCAATTTCTCTACCAAACTCAGATACCCTTGCTTGGAATCTATACATTTACAAGAATTCAAATCTTTTTTTTTTTTTTTTGTCAATTCTCATGTTTAGAATGAAAGAATTCAATTCTTTTTAACTTTAAGAAAAAAAAAAAACCTTCATTTTCAAAGAAATAAAAATCAAGTATGATCATGTAAGAATTTATTTGAATTCTTTTCTTGCAAATGATTTATTCCAAATGAAATCATAATGTGGTAGGACCAAGTAGAAGAATAAGAAAAATATAGAATCACAAAACCACATATGCATACAAACTCCAGACATTAACTAACTACAATTAGAAATCATACCGAATGAAGAGCGTGAATTGAGTTCATACAAAATTTCAAAACCAAGCTTAACCAGAAATCAACAGCCAAAAAAACTATATGAAAATTGGCATTGCAAAGAAATCTCCCAAAATTTCAATTTCAAAAGCTCTAGAGTTTCCAACCGTTTATTGGAGAAGAGAAATGAAAGCCATGAGAGTTATGAAATGTTTTATATATATATATATATATATATATAGCTAGAAGCAGACGTGCGTTGTTGCAGTGGAATGGAATTGCAAATAGCTGATTAATGTTAACTTATGAACTTGATCTAAAACTCTTTCAAAGCTTGTAAGATAATGCTGAGTATGTGAATACTCTAAATTATTTCAAATTGATGGTTCAATTAAGGTTTTAAGATTGGTGATGAAAGGAAATCGTACAAAGCAAATCGCACATCCAAAGACTGGTGATGAAAGTAAGGTTTTAAGATCAAAGAAATATACCTTTCCATTCGAGCAGCTAGGGAGAGTGAGATAGAAAGAGAGACCTTATCCACGGGGCATGGGCAAATCAGAAAGCCACCGCCAGTCGCTGCTTCACCATGGCTTGGGAAACCCATTAAAAGCGGTCAAAGTTGCATGGCATCAAGAACAGTTCTCAAGCGCTCAGAAACATCACCTACAGGTACCCATTTGCAACAAAAGGTCAAAGCTTGGCACCGTGTGGAGGTGGAAATTGAGGGGCAAACTTTCTGTCAGGAGACATATGACTTGTTTAACATATTCAAACAATACAACTGGTATTGGTGTCGTACATATGTTTAGTAAAAATGCCATCTTGACTATCAATTATGTATTTTACCAGTGCATGTAAGGTATCTATGGAGTTATTTTACCAAGCTCCAGCTTAAAAGTTTCCTTCATAATTTCACCCTCTCAAAAGAGGGAGAGAGAGAGAGAGAAAGAGGGGTAAATGAGGAAGACATGTTTGACAGTCAATATGTCTTCTAACAAACTTCACTTCAGATTTCTGGAGCATCTTAATCATAAAGCAATCATCTTGAGACAGGAAAAAGATGCTACTGCTTCTTCCATGAGAGAAAAGTTCCCTAAGAGAACCATTTCAATAGCATCTATCTTGAAAATCTCTTTCAAATTCCTACAATGAGAAGGAAGAAGTGTATATGCGTCACCAAGAAAGAAAAGGTAAGCTCAAGGTCCAAGGACTACAGATATATTGAGCCAACCTGCTATTTTAAGGCAAAGAATAAAAGACAATTTTAGCTATTTCCTTTAAAATAAAAGCATAAAAAAAATTAATGCACAATTATGATCCCAAGAATGCAGCCTGTAGTGTGTAACAAATGAGCAATCATACACTCTTCATGGGCAAAAGTATACTACACATAGACAGTGGTAGATCAAAATTTTACATTTTCAAAAAGTAAAACACTCAAAAAAGTTCAGGAGAAACATGAATTAGCCTGTTTGACACATGAATGTAGCTTGCTAATTGAAGTGAATTGCAAAATTGAGTAGAATTTATGAGAATGCGAAATAATGTATCGAACAAATCAAATCAGCCACTTGGAAATTATCAAAATTGTAATTAATCAAAGGGCAACAAACAAACCTAGAGATGTTTGCATAGTAGTGTTTCCACTTAAAATCATCAGATTGATGGGGTGGGGTTAACTGTGATCAATCTTTAGGAAAATTCATCCAAAAGCTTGCCCTTTGACCAAAATCTGACAAGCAAGCTTCTCACCTCCGCACAGGTGCAATTTTTCCAACAGTATACCTGATCACATTTTAGCATGCATTCATCACTGATGTTACACAGAAAAACATAATGGATATCAAATAACAACTGATGCGATATTCAGATTCCTAGCATAAGATGCAAGAAGTGAACTGAATCTCAAGTTCTCAACTCTCAAGTATTTGGATATTTGGGTCATTTAGCTAAAGTCATAAACTTTCTACAATTCAAATTTATACTACCAGGAACAACTGGGACTATATATGGGGTCAGATAACATCTACAATGATTTCACATGCCCTAAGGTAACTATGAAGTGAATAATAATAATAATAATAATAATAATAATTGCAGTACAATAATCTGCAATTAAATTTAAACAACTTTCATTGTGGAATAATGAATACCAGCATGGGAAATTTCCAAATATGGGTTACCAAGCACACCCAATGGAATGAAAAGGATAGCACACAACATAAAACTTAATGTTTGTTAAGGAATAATGTTTAGCTTGTATCTTAACCTTATTTCCCTGTAATTAATTAGTCATCATAGAATAAATAACTTCATTTTCTTTTTGTGCACTAACTCACCAAAATATCAATTGAGTGAAGTCCTTCAAACAATTTTATAAGTGAACTGAACAAACTGGATAGACCATCATCTGCGTTGTCCTTTGAATACAGATGATACTAATAAATCCACAATTTTTTGTACCTCCAAGAAGGTGATGAATTATATAAACAAAAAAGAACAATAAATTCAAAGGAAAAATACAACCACCTGTTCCATTTCTCAAGGACTTCAATAAAACATAACAAATCAAGGTTCACTTAAACCTGCAAACAATTCGAGCAGCTTGCTAGCTACTTAGAGCTTAGCTCAATAAAGGTTTGCCAACCTTTTTTTTAAGGCTAATAAGCCGATAACAAGGTTTTTGCTAGAAGTTATTAGTAAATGCTCACTTGAATTCATCCATTATGTTTAATGACGCAAGCTCAAGTCTATTTCTAACACTCTTATACAGAAGCAAATTGAGCTAGTTGGATGCAATACAATAAATTCCATTTTAGTCATATTTTCAGCAAATCCACCATTTTCTGGTCCAAAGAGACAATTAGATATGAAACTGATGGCAAAGAACATAATTGAACACAGAATAAGCAAACAGAGGCTCAAAAACAACAAAAAGCAAATCGCACATCCAAAGATTGGTGACGAAAATAACGTTTTCAAATCAAAGAAATGTACCTTTCCATTCAAGCAGCTAGGGAGAGTGGGATAGGAGAAAGAGAGATCTATCCACGGGGCATAGGCAAATTAGAGAGCCACCTCCAGTCGCTGCTTCACCATGGCTAGAAAACCCATTAAAAGCGGACAGAGTTGCGTGGCATCAAGAAGAGTTCTCAAGCACTCAGAAACATCACCTAAAGGTACCCATTTGCAACAAAAGGTCAAAGCTCGACACCATGTGGAGGTGGGTTTGCTATTGGCGAGGTTTTCATGGAGACTGAAGAAATTGACAGACAAACGGACGGGAAAAAGGAGGTCAAAGAGGGAGAGCGGTACGGTAGGTAAACTAAAACCAAAAGAAGAGAAGGAAAAAAAAGTATTAATTATTTAAATAATGTGTTTTTAAAAATATTCTACTAAAATGATGTGAATATGAAACTATTAATAAATATAGTATTTATTTATAAAAATATCAATTGAAAAAATAATTTTAGTGTTTATCTAATTATAAAATTATCAATTCAAGAAGTAATTTTACTGGCAATCATGTGTAGCAACGTCAGCATATCAGCGTTAATATGTGTCAGATACACTTAAAATCACCAGTTAAATTACATTTTAGAGTGTATCAAATTACTTATAAAAGTAACTATTAAAATAATATTTTCTTAAGCATGTGCTATAATATACTAAAACTTTGGAACACGTGAATGCATAGAATTTATTTCTTCTAACATAGATTTTAGAAGTATAGAGAGAAAATAGTAAAGTTTTTAGAACTCTCCTATTGCTTCTATACTAAGTTTTTATTTCCTTTTCTGTTCTCAATTATATAATAATTTCTTAATTTTTTGATATATTTAATTTGATTAATGCATATAGGTTTTTTTTATAGAACTTGTTATGTTATATTTATTAATTGTATATTTATTTGCTATAATAAATAAACATATGAATATTTATTTAGAAATTATTCCTTAAAATGAAAATTAATGAATAGTTTCAAATAAATTAAAAGTATTGTAACTATTTTTTATTTATATTTTTATTATGAGTGTAACTTTTTGCTTTTTGTGATTTGAATTGTGTTTTAAATTGATTTATAATATTATAACTATAATTCCATAAAATATGATAATTTTATCTTAATAAGGAATTCTTCCTCCGTTTTAAATTAATAGAAATTCTCACATGTTAAAGGAATCCACCCATCTTGCTATGATTTTTTTTCAATGCGCTGCTGTAACTTTTCAGTTTGCTCTTGAAACCACCAAATGGAATGGCAATTTTAGTGTCAAAAATTGAAAGCTTCAATTGATGTGATAATACATAAAACTCTCAGTTTGACTAGCAGTTTTGTTAGTAATATTACACTGCTACATTGACCCAAAAAGACACAAAAATCATATTTCAATCGGCAGTTTCTTATTTAGGAGCTTAAATATGAAATCACTTTTTCAATTAGCCGTTTCTATGATATTATATTACTTTGGTAAATAGTTTAAATTTCACATTATTTTAGTAAGATGTTTTTAAAATCACATTATTTCACATTATTTTGGTAAATAATTTAAATTTCACATTATTTTGGTACGATATTTTTAAAATCACATTATTTAAATAATTAATCCAAGAAAAATGGTCCACCAATTTTCAATCAAGCAATGTAGTATGGGTAATGATAATATAAGTAGAACCGATTCTTAAAGCAAACACAGAAGAAATTGATAGACAAAAGATAGGAAAAGAAGGAGAAAAAGAAAGAGTAGGTAACCTAAAA